>NW_022987786.1:832142-997142 GCF_902827165.1 Trematomus bernacchii
TCTCTCTCTCTCAGCTCATGATCCAGTGATGAGTGACCCGACAGTGAAGAATAAATATATGTATAACTAGTTCAGTTAGTTCCAGAGGTAGATCAAATAGCTAAGTGTGTTAGGTCTAACTCTCAGTGTATGTGCTCAGAACAGTCTCATAATACACACATGCACACAGAAGGATTCACACTTGTATTTCAGGATCCACACTTGTGTTTTTTCAATGCTCACACAAATGTGTTCCGTTTCATATTCATGTAAATAAAATCTAAATACAGAAAAAAGTTTTACATATGTATTTTTGATCCTCACATATTTGTTTCCGTTTAAACCTCTGCAACCTGCAAACACAAACCGCTTCTCTGTGCATGGATCGCTGTGCATTCGTGTGTGGGTTTTTTGAGACTCCCCTGACGGTCACCCGATTCGTACTTGTAATTTTTTCTATCTATAGCCAATCAGATGTCTCCTCAATTCTAAGCCAATCACATGAGCGCGTCCCCACGAGGGTAGATTTCTTGCGTTCATGACGTAGCGCTTCATGTACGCATTTTGCGCTGTCCGGAGCTGACAGGTCCATGGAGCCTGCCTGCAGGCGCTAATCTCAGGACACTTCCAGTCTCAGTACATTGCCACTTTCCGAACAGGAAATGCACGCAAATACAAGCCTTTATATTATTAACCTCTTAAGCACGGCGGTCCCCCCATTGGACCCCTCCCACTTTTCTTTTTTTTAGACAATGTCTCAGGGCTTCTTACATTTATGAAACTATTAATGTGTAGCACCAGATTAACGGTAAGAATCTAAGCTAACTGAAGATATGAACCATTTTTAGCTAAAAGAAACACAAGAGTAATACCAAGCCTTTGAATTAGCATTTTGCAAAAAAATGCTAACTAATGCTAACGGACTTTTGCACAGCACTCACTCTCAAAATGCCCTTATTACTTATCGTAACTGCACAAACAAGATATCCGATTAAAGCTGAGACTCCACATATTCCATACATGTAGTGTCATCACTGTACGACCCCGAATTTGCGGAGCTTTCAGCCAGAAAAGAGAAAGTAAACAACATCCGGTTTCAAAAATATTACAATAATTACAGCTTACCTTTTTTGATTTGTGATCAAAAGTTGTGTTCAACGGAATAAAAACGCCACTCAAGGTTAATCCAATGTGTCTGTGTCACGTAGAATTTTTTACTGATAATCCATCATCATATTTATGGCAATAAACTGGGTCTAATAGTAGCAGTAAGCTAACGAGAGGCTATGTTCAGCTGGTGACTCGGGACAGAGAAAATGTCAGGAGTTTGGAAGTATTATAAAATTGAAAGCGAAGGCAGTGTAACAGCCAGATGCAATGTTTGCAAGGCGGAGGTTCCGCGTGGTGGAAAGAACAGAGCTACGTTCAACACGACCAATCTAATACAAACACCAACAACAACACGACGAGTACACAGCGGCCACTCAGGTAACGGCACTGAAACAACCGACACTTTCAGAGACTTTTAAAAGGAAAGAGAAACTGCCCCAGAACAGTGAAAAGGCCAAAAAAATAACAGCCAAGATAGCTGAATTCATCGCGTTGGATGACCAGCCGTTATCTGTTACCTTTTTTTTCTCTTAATGCATTGCATAAAGATCGGATCGGGAAAAATCGGTATCGGCAGATTGTCAAAATCAAATGATCGGAATCGGATCGGGAGCAAAAAAAGGTGATCGGGACATCCCTAATTTTGATAATTAAAAATATATATTCTTGTCTGTGGTTGTTTTTGCATTCAGGGCATACAAGAGGTGTAACATTATTTTAATACCAAAACTATATTGAAATAGAGTATAGCTTGAACAGCAACTAAGTAGCTGTAACATTACTGGGTTATTTGGTGATAACTACCAAAGTAAAGTAACTTCAGACGCAGACGTCACGTAGCTTCTCAGACGAGAGGGGTGGCAACGAGAGTGTCACGTTACTTCTCTCGCGGCATAGTTCACGGCATGGTAGGCAACGATCGATACGATTGTCTGCTCAGTGAGTTCGTTCATTGGCACAAATCACACCTCATACTGTGCACAGACAGGGCTGCTGTTAACGTCGGTCTGTACAGCAGCCCTGCGCTAAAACAGCTGATCACAACGTTCACACGCTCTGCGGTCACGAAGCTCTGTACTCCACTACCACCCCTCGTTGACATACGCGAAGCTCTGTACTCCACTACCACCACCCCCCCCCCCCCCTTGACAATCGCGAAGCTCTGTGCTCCACCCCCCCCCCCCCCCCCCCTTGACAATCGCGAAGCTCTGTGCTCTGTACTCCACCCCCCCCCCCCACTTGACAATCGCGAAGCGCTGTACTCCACCCCCCCCCCCAAAGCACTTTTATTTCGAAGGCAGTCTTTCCAGACCGCTACCGTAATGCATAGGATATTCGCGCACCACAAAACAACGCGGATGCTGGCTTGACTGTGTTTTCCGAAGTGGAGGTGACCGCATTGATTGGTCCCCTTTAACTTGTAATGGAGTATTTTCACAGTGTGGTGTTTGTACTTTTACTTCAGGATGTACTACCTGCAGCACGTGCTGATAAAGTGTCTAAAGTGTTGTTAATGTGATAAAAAAGTGCTACTGAAGAGTTTAAAGTGTTAATGGAGAGTAAAGGGAACAGACCTGGTCTGTGTATCCGAAGCTGAGGCTGTAAAACAGCGTCCAGTAGTTTCTGGAGTCTCTTGTTCTCCTCTTTGGAAAGAGACAGCTCCTCCTCGAGCTCTGCTATTGTTTGTTCAAACAGAGCAAATATCTCTTCAGTAGTGAGTCGCTGCTTCTTCAACGACAGCAGCATTTGGACTTTACTCATGTTTCCTAGATCAGGGGTTCCCAACCCCCGGTCCGCGGACCGGTACCGGGCCGCAGAGGTGTTACTGCCGGGCCGCGAAATAGCTGTGAGTTTATCGTAATATTTGCAGAATTATAAATATATAAAAATATTTTATCATAATATTTTTTCAAAAAGTGTTTAATTTTCGCACCTATGCCACCAGTCATATTATTTCATCCAGTAGCTCGTGCACACGAGCATGTTACCGGTGCGCCAAGTAGGAAGAGGAGCGCACAGGAGACAACCGTTTGATTGCAGACTGTTATGTTTATGTGGGGAAATGGTGGTGCATACATTATTTGAGATATATTTCAAACTCGGACTTCATTTTAAGGACATGTCGGCCAGGGGTGTAGAGCTATTTGTTTAAGCACCGGATTGGCAAAACAGAAGAGTAAACCAGTCTGCCTTGATCTATGAATTAATGTCCGGGACTCTCACGATCTGCTGCCCGCAGCTGCTTTATAGAAGGAAACCCTCCTTCACTTCTTAAAACGGCTGCAGCATCCGGAGGCAGCGGGACGTATACTCCGCTTCTGAGAAGTGCAGCACCAGTATGACTGTGTTTAACTTCATCAGAACAGCTTAAGAGTGACTGCAGGCTGCTACGTGTTAACCACACACACCTATACACACACATCTACACACATCGAACTGCCCGATTACTCCCCCTTTTATTAGTTTTATGAAGGAGATGTCCAGTCAGTCACCAAGGCGCATGATGTGTGTGTGTATGTGCTCTGCTCAGCTCAGCTCTGTGTGTTCGGTGTGTTTGTGTCTGTCCGACACCGGCATTTGTTTTCAAATGTTTATGAACAGTAATTTACACACATATGGCTAACTCCATATATGCGGCTGTTCCCAAAATAAATTAGTTTAATCTTAATCTCGATGTAGTGCTAATGCTGTCGGAGTGCACCGGAACGAACGACACTATCATAATATCTTCTGAAAACAAATGCCAGTGTTCATAATGCGGCTTCTCCTCGTTTTCCCAGCATTCACTGGATTATCCGTAAATCATACAAACAAAACCAAAACGTTAATTTATCTGTTTTCCCGTTTTGGTTTAAAAACTGAATAACGTCGGTTTTTTGGTTTTCCGAAAAACCAAAAAATGATACCGGTTCTTTTTTAAACTTTGTTAATATGTTTTGGATGCATATTGTTCTAGTATTTGTTCAGGCTGTTACATACAATTAGCCTCTGTTGCTACCTGCTGGTGGTGAGTAAATATTAAAATCAGTTAAAATTGACAACCGGTCCGCGATTTTTTTTTAATGTATCTGCCGGTCCTTGGCACAATAAAGGTTGGGAACCCCTGTCCTAGATCACCTTTTCCTGCAGACTCCGTTAAACACACCGTTTCTCTCTCCATCAAACTCTCAATCTGACTAGTGTTGCTAACGTGTTTCCAGCTAGCATGCTAAGCTAGCTCCTATAGTCCGAGGTAAACGCTCCAGAAAAAAGAGCACAGAGTCCATTCAGAGGTTGATCCAGACACACAGATGATGGATCAGTAGTGCTGGAGCTCACACACACTTTCTCAGGAACAGAGATGCGGCTTTCACACCAGCGCTTTTCCCTTTCTAGCTCCGAGCTAGAGCTTTTCTGGTTCAGCTCCGGTTTCCCTTTTCTGCTCCCGCTTTGTTCACACCACTCAGAGCCGATGTAAGTACCATATGTGTTCCATGTGTTCGCCCAACCATATGTGTTCGGGGTCCGTCGGTTACCAATGACGTCACGCATTGGCTGTACGGTAACCCAAGAGGACATTTTACACGGTCAAATTCCGAATGTATTGAAACTCCAGACTCAACGTAAGAGCTTGAGCCTCTTCGGGGGATGCTAACATTTAAACATACACTTCATTCTTTACTTTGTCCGTTATTATATGTAGAAGATATTACTTTTTTCTCCGTCATGTTGTTTCCATAGCAACAACTTCAAAATAAATAAATCTAAATAGATGTGTGTTCTACACACCAAAATACGTTATTTGAACACCCCTCTCGATCGATTTACAAAAAAAAATAGTATGGCCCGCCCTAATACACCAACGCAGTTTTTAAAGATATACATTTTTCAACACAGAATCATTTACCAAATTACACCATATCCATGCTGGTCTTTGATGGTCTTTGCTGGTGAAGCTGGTCGTTATGCTGGTCTGCCGGCGCAAAACCAGCATGGACCAGCATGGACCAGCATGGACCAGCATGGACTTCATGCTGGTCCATGCTGGTCCATGCTGGTCTTTGCTGGTGAAGCTGGTCATTATGCTGGTCTGCCGGCGCAAAAACCGGCAGACCAGCATGGACCAGCATGGACTTCATGCTGGTCCATGCTGTAACATGGTGTGAAAGAAGTAATTATGACATGACTTCAAAATGTAGCTTTTTACTATTTTCGACCATATATAGCAATTTTTCATGTTTATCTTTACAAATACAAATGCATTTTGTTTTTGCGAATCATTGATCTATTCCATAAAGAAAAAATACCCCACAAGCAATGGCATTACGTAAACAAACATTTAAAGAGTTAAAACTCTGATAAATGTAGAATTGCAATGATATAGGGTTGAAATAAGGAGTAATAGCATATAGAAAGCTTATATTCTTGCAATGCTATAATGCATTTTTCAAAACTATAGACCTTTAAAAAGTCACTATGAGACATGGTCCATCTACATTGGCACAACCAACCCCCTGGCTCATTAACTAAGTATAGTTTATAACCTCAATTATTGAGTTATACATTCATATGTTATCAATTAATCTGTTCATTGCTTTTACGATGATGAATAGCTTAACTGTTATTTTTACACAACAGTAAGAAAATACCAATTCAAATGTCCAGAGGCATAGACATTACATACACAATGATATAAAACAGAAAAACAGCAAATCCTCATATTTACAAAGCTGGACTTATTTATAAATATTGTTATTGCTTCATCAATTGTATTGATGTAATATCTCAAAGTGAGAGTATTCACAGAGAGGCACAACTTAAAGATCAGACAGAATGGCCGTTTCTCAATGTCGAGTACACCTGCTGCAGAGCCACTATTTCAAGTATACTACGTCATCGAGTGGCGCCGAATGCTGGGCATTTAACATGCATTTAAACAGTCATTCGGCGCCACTCGATGACGTAGTCTACTTGAAATAGTGGCTCTGCAGCAGGTTTACTCGACATTGAGAAACGGCCACAAACTGACTGAGCAGCTCCATCGGCTCCTGTGTTGTGCACTGTTTGGGAAACCTAACAGTGAAGCTGATCATAGTTCTAGCTGGTGCTTTCAGGAATATTACAGCTAAATACAAGCTACAGTATGACAACCATTGAGCAATACTACTCCCTCTCATGTGCGTTTGGAAAAGCAACAAATGTGCGTCTGTTCACCCATTTTTTAAGTCATGAATTTCTGCTCTACCCTGTCACCTGTTTCTCTCTCTTTAGAGTACCAGGATGTAGACAGAAGCTGCAACCAAAAGTACCCATTAAACTGTGTGGTGTTTTCGGGTGTTTTGCATTGTAGGTCTTGCCTTTGAGTCTACACAGCAACGAAGTCCAACAGCTTTGCTGTTCACACAGGTTCCATTTTCCCTCCAAGACACCTTTGGATGCCAATGTTTTTGCCTGATCAACAAAGGGTCTGAGAAAAATAGACACGACAGACTCATGGGAACCAAACCAAAGACCTGTAAGCATTACATTCTGGAATCTTTGTGCTTTGTGACGTGCAACAACATGTGACAAACAACAAAAACGTGTGAGTTTTAACATGTTTATTTATTGACTTTTCATTCCTGTATGGCAATATTTAAATAATTAAAGAATATCTTTAGATAAAAGTAATTTATTTGCCAAAAAAGAAACTTGGATATTCTAAACTGATTAGTATAATTTAATTGTTAAACCTTATCTGTGTTGCTAGAGTTCAAAACATTGCAAGCATTATATATCTATATACGACGTCTACTGCACACAGACAAAATATGTAAGAGAGATGCAGTCTATGGTATTTACTATACAGAGCGGGAAGTGCGTGAACCGCGGGAAGCTGAGGTAGACCTCAGCTCACGCGCTTCCCGCTCTGTATAGTTACATTCGCTCTGTGATTGGCTGAGAGACAGGAGATGTTCGACTGATCCAGAGATCTATAATAGAATTTCTATTATCGGGCTCTGGACTGACCCACACAGCATGTATTTACATCTCTGACAAATCTGGCCCACATCTCTTCCCGGGGGCGCTCCAGAATTCCCTGTCCCCTCCTGATCCTCTCCGGCAATGCTAAAGGCCCCAAGTCCACCTGGGTTGTCCAGGTCTTGGTTTAGGCGAGCAAGGAACGTTCCGGGGAGTGGGGTCTCGCCTGCCTCCAGAATTCTCCCCAGAGTAACAAGTGTGACTGGCACCTAAATGTGGAAAAAGACAACAATATAATAGGATGGATAATGCAAATAACTGGGAGCATCAAATGCATTTATTTGTAATCTACCTGCTTCTTTATGTAGAATGTATATTATAGGGCTCTGGACTGACCCACACAGCAACCACATCAAACCATCAATTAAGCAAAAATGTTTGCCTACGTTAAATACTTGGACGACGGAGTTAAAGAAATCGTTCCAACGTCTTATATTAAGGACTCCAGAAACAGTGCCTTCAAATGGGGAATCCCAATCCATCTATCCAAACTATCACCATTAAGTGAAACCTCTCTTTTCAAGAAATGTTAGATTCTGATACAGAATCCCACGAAAATATTGGAAGTTAGCACATGGAAAAATAGCAGACAGCTTTAGAAAATAATGTATTGGCAATGCAGCAAATCTTATAATATAAGCTGTGTATATTTTGTGTCTGAATATTGTGTATTATACATTTTTATTTTTCTAACAACCATGTAAGCAGCATTGTATAGTACACAGGCCTATAGTATAGGCCTTTGTATTAGGCTGTATAGGATATAGGCTTTCCACTGTAACACAGGTTTCTGTTTAAACACATTTCAAGGGCTACTTTTGATTCAGAGTAATCAAACTCAATAGAAATAAGTTATTTCTATTGAGTTTGATATCTGTTGCTCCTATCTGTTGTTCTGCTACGTTATAACGTACAGAACAACAGATATGAGCAGCTGTTGACACCGCCAACAACTAGGGGGCAGCAGAAGCGCCAGAGTGAGTGATTGACGTTTGAATGAGAGAGAGTAGATGGAGACGGAGGCTGCGTTTCACTTCTCTTATTTTTCATTTCCTCGCTCCTCGGTCTCGGTCTCACCGGAAGTTGATTTGTCTGCGCCATCTTGAGTAGCGTCCCAATGGCCTTATTTTTGCCGGAGGACCGAGGACTGAGGAGCGAGGAGCGAGGAGCGATAATGAAGGAGCTATAATCGAGGAACTACCAGACCATCCTTCGATGAAATCCTCAGAGACTCGCCCCGCCCCCTTATTGTGTATCGCTCACTGATTGGACGATGCAGCGCATGCAATGATCTGATGCTTCTTGACATGAGAGCAGTTTCCCAGCGGAGTGAAGAAAACACATGAAACTCACGGGACTCACTCCTCAGTTCATACTGTGTTTTGTTTCAATGAATGCATCATTCAGTTACAAATATGTGATATATCTGAACAACAAAGTGCTCAAAAATCATTTTATTCATTTATTGGAAACATTTTCATGATCGCTTTTTTCGTTTTACATTTTCATTTATTGTCATTTCCATTCAGTCAGTCATTAAGTGCTATTTAACATGTTAATTTGCTACATATCCACACAAACAGACAAAGTGTGCAATCCAATGAATGTTAATCTAACTGGGTTTTGATAGATAACATATCTCTCTTTCTTCTCTCAATTATTTTATTTCTATTGTGCACTCTAATCAATATTAATCTAACTATTGTTCGTTTATACATTTTAAGAATGGCGTTTATCTTTTTTGAGAATGAGTTCTTATTTAATGTATTTGGGTCTACAACAGATGATACAAATGTTTGTGTCAGTAAATGTGTACTAACAGAGGCGGGGGTGTTTGTGAAAATAACGGGGACAGAGCTGGCTGCTGTCAGACGATCAGCTGTGCAGCGTCATCACAAACGGACGTCGCTTCACGTGACCCTCCGGAGGAAAGGACGTCCCATTGCTCTTAAAACTCATTTCCCTGCTTCTCGTGGTTTCCTTGCGTCTCTCCATGCTTCCCTGGTGGGAGGGACTAGTCGCAGGGAAACGACGCAAGTGAGGGACGCAAGGAATCCATTTAACCGAAGTGAAACGCAGCCGGAGTGTAAACAAAACTAGATAGCAAATATGGAGAAGGAACGTTATGTTTAATCACTTAAAGAAACACCCTTTTGAGACGAGGACACTGGAGGGAAAGCTGAGAGTAAAAGAGCTCGGACCTGATCAGCCTGACATAGGCAGGGCAGGAGTTGTACAGAGGAAGGCAGTACACGCTCTTTTTCAAGGAGCTGGTTTAGCAAGAAGGCTAACTACCTGCAGCAACACCAGTGCTATATTGTATGTTCCCCTGCCTCCCTTTTTCAAACGTCAGGATCAGACCAGTCTATGGACCAGACCCAGCATGGATCCAGACAGATGTGAGTGACTTAAAGCACATATCAGAAAAAACTAAAAGCATGAACAAACTAGAGTCCACATGGATGATGCTATGCGACTAGCCATGTTTAGGAAAGTAAACACAGCTGTCCAATGAGGGTACAGGATAGGGATCACTCAGTAGCCTAAGCATAATAAGGAGGTTGACAAAAACAGGCACTAAAATAATAGACTGTATCAAGTGCTGTGTGCCTTTGAGCTAGCCCTGCGTTGTAATATGAGTTTGTGTATAAGTTTGCTTACATTTTGGTTCCCCCCTGGAGAAAAATGCACCAGCCGCCACTGCATTACATAATAAGATGATTGACATCGCTTCATGCTATAATGACAGCTCTTAGAAGAACATTCTAGAATTCAAGATTCCAGAGCAGTGTCTCGTGCGAAAAAGAAATAGGTAGCGCGTGAGGCCAAGAATGTGTAAAAGTAATCCGTTCGGCCCGAAACATCTGTCAGCCAGGATGTTTGCTTATGTGAAATACACGGACGGATTTAAGGCTATTGTAGCTACCTATAACAAACATCCAAAACTTCAACCTAAAAACATATCAAGCGGACATCCTCTATCCCATTCTTTGGGAAGAAAACATATTTCAACGGCCAGGTTCTGCTTGTGAAAGGTACGAATAATTAGGCTACCTTAACATTAATAATTAATATGCGAGTAGCCAACGGCTTATTCTAACCGTTAGACTCTAACGGCCAGTGGCGACTGGTCATTAGGGGCAGGTGGGGCACAGCCCCACCTAGTGTCAGCAGAAAGTATTACAAATAATGATTACAAAAATGCAAAAAAAAAAATATATATATATATAAAATATATTTTAAGATCATGTTTAATCATCTGATTCGTCTGTACATTGCTGTTTTAGTCTGTGTTCTTCTAATTAGTGTGTCTACAGTCACAGTGTGTGCCTATTGAGCTGTTTAGAGCCATGTGGGACAAAACCTGATTATGCCCCTTCCTCTCGCTGTGAAGTCAATGGTGACTGTAAAAACTACACTGCGCATGCTCAGAGTATTTTGTAATGAAATGTGTGTGGCAAAAAAATAATGACCAGAGGGGCATGGAGCTACCATCCCCACCATACTCATCTCAAATCATTCAGAGCTGATTGGCTGTAAGTACGTGTGCCGCGAAAAGTGTGCTGTGTGAAGAGGAGACGAGAGAGCTGCAGTGGTGCGTCCTAAAACCAGGAAGTAAGCACAAAAAAGCAATGAGATTTCTCCAGAGGATTTTAGAAAATAGCTCGAAATAAGATCTGTGGGAAACGTACCTGTTAGATAAATGCACGTTTTGATTAGCCGGATAACATCCACATGTCTACCCTACTTATATAATTTTTTTATCATAAATCTATGGATTAGATTTATGATAGACTTTTGAAACTACAAGAACATAAGGAGGACTTTTACAAAAAAGTAATAGAAATTTTTGTCCAGGAGGATAGGCAAATGGACTTCATCTTCAAGTCAAGGTAAGACCGCCATTTTATTGAAAATGGGATCTTACTAAGAGAGAACAATTCAATATTTAAATGATAAAATGACATTTTTTGGGTATCCTTTTGTTGAACTGTCCGTTTAAAATTAATCGAAGCATCAGACAAAAAAAGCTTTTGAAAATAATATTATATTTTGGTTTAGGTCAAAATATAATATTTGTAAACCTGAAGAGTCAGTGCCAGTGCCTCACCAGCCATGAACCTCACTGCACGTCACTGCAGAAGCTTATATATAGACATCTAAGTTTTTTGTGCCCCACCACTTTTGTACATATAAAAACGCCACTGCTAACGGCTAGAGTATGCAGACTTATAAGCCGTATATATATATTTATATATATATTATATGTTATATATATATATATATATATATATATATATATATATATATATATATATATATATATATATATATATATATATATATATATATATATATATATATATATATATATATATATATAATATATATATAATATATATATATATAATATATACGTTACTAGTACGTTAAGATGGCTTACTCTAACGGTTAGAATAAGCCGTTGGCTTACTTTAACCTTAGAATAAGCCGCTTACTTTAACGGCATACTCGTTACGTTGACGTAAACTACCGAAATTAAAGTAAGGTAAAATCATTACCATGGACATTAAACATTAACGTTAGCTTCACTTACCTTTTGACAGAAACCCAAGAGATTGAGGACTCAACATCAAATCCTCCAAAACGAATCAGAGTTCCAAGGATCCAAGAAGATGTAGTTGATGTTGATCATTGTGAAGGGGAATCCACAGAAATGGATGCTCTCAAAAAGAAATCGGTATGTTTTTCTTATTTTTAAGGAAAATGTTCTGAAAAATGCATCTTCTGCTTCTGCTTCTTCCTCTTCTTCTTCTTCCTGGTGCATGCTGGGAGATTTTCGGAGGGTGAAAGAAAGAGAAGACTGGTTGTGGACTTGAAGGGAACGACTTCCTGGCCTTCCTGACATCCAGGAAAAAGGTGAGATTCAAATCCATTTTAATGCCAAAAGTAAGTTATTGTTTTTAACTTTTTAAATATGATTTTTTGGGGCATTTCTGTTTTATTGGAAAGAGGCAGTAGAGATGTACTGGAAACAGTGGAGAGGGAGAAGATGCAGCAAAAGGCCCAGCCGGATGGTTGCTGCTCCGTGTGGAACGTGTTCTCCAGTATCAGGTAAAGCACCAGTTATTTCTGAGTCTGGATTCAGCCTTTGGAATGTCATTTCCAACAGTGCATTGTAAAGACTGAACGATTTCAAGCTTCACATGATTTGGTCTTTTACTTTAGAGGATGTTTGTCACTGAACTTCTTTAATGCTTAGTTTTTGGATTGATGATATTGTTTTGTTCTTTATTTTTGTAGTGAGAATCACTTTGCAATTGTGTAAGTGCTATATAAATAGTTATACTAATATTATTGTTGTTACCATCATTGCTATTATTAACAATGTTTTCTTTGTTGTCTTTCTTTATCGCTGCAGAAAGGATCATGCCAGCCCACATCAAACACCTGATCAAGAACTTGAGAATCTTCAGGCAGAAAAGATGAAAACACCTGTTCAAAGTTCCAGTTCCCTGTACATCAAACGATGCCTGTCCTCTGTTCCACATGTCTTCAGTCAGTCCTGGACCCTATGACTAGGACACTAGTTCTACCAAGGCTTAATAGAGGTAAGCAGTGGTAGGAGAGGAGTTATCTTTGTATTTAGGCTGCAAGTCGACAAAGGTGATCAGATGCTGATGCTAATAACCATCCGAGTCATTTGATATTGATTGTCTGCTAATACCGAATCCTGATCCGATTCTTCTATTTCCCAGATAATACAGCTGCACAATTACAACAGGAACTAATCTTTAGACGGTTAATACAGAAGGTACATTTCATGTTTGTGTTTCTACCAGTCATAGGGTAACAACAGATTTGACTGGTGGTAGGCTAAAAGGCTGGTTTGTTGATCATTTTATTTTTCATTACATTATAAAGATCTGCTAAATTGGAGGATTCCAAAGCTGAGCTGGAAGGGGAAGTCTCCACCTACAGGACAGCACATCTAAACATTCATTTGGATAAACTATTAAACCAGGTATTTTCACAAAGTAAGTACATTTGTTTTTAAATTGCAAGCAAATAATAATGACAGTCTTGGATCGATTTTGCATTTGAACTTTCATCAGCAACTGCAATAAAAGAAACAGACAAGATGGCAGTGAAATGTGTAAACAATCAGCCCATCAAGATATACGCATATGAATTTATACTATTGTTGAAATGTTTTTGTCCTTTCTTTGTCTTATTCACATTCTGTAGAAGAACAATCTGAGACCCAGTGTGAGCCTGCACCCTGGACACCCACACACCCCAATAATCCCCCTTCAAAGAGCGAGCCGCATGGGAAGGTATATATTATTTCCATAGTGGAGCCTTTTTATTTTTGCTCCTCAGTCTCATATTGGTGTCTACCTTTTATGTATAGGCTACTGGACACATTTGATGTTTCAGATTGTTGTCATTCACTTGCAAGGGGAGATTCCAGTGCGTCCAGAGGTCTGGGCAAAAATAAAAAACAACACAAGGGACTCCATGTTCGTGAAGGAGTTGGCTGTGGCGTTTTGGGGCACCGACACCTTAGGGGAAAGGAGCCTGACTGGAAAGGAATGCCCCACCACCAAGACCACCAGGCAGCCCCTCACCCTGCAGAAGCTATGGGGTTTGAAAGGTATGTTCTTAGCAGCACTAGCAACTTGCTCTTTGTGAGATACCAAGTTCTTGGTTATTTGAAATGTAATATTGATGATGTAATAATTAAAACTAGGGATGGGTACCGAGCCCCGGTATTAACGGGGCCCCGGGGATGAATTATTAAAGACCGTGGTACCGTTAAGGTCCAACGTTAACGATCTTTTTATCGGTAATGGAGACGTTAAAAAAATTGATGTCATATGTATTATTGCTACACAAACATTATATCGCAGTCTTACTGTCGCCAACTCCGTTTCTAATATGCAAAAAGACTACAACATGCGTCTATGATTTATTTTTGATCTTTCCAATCCAGACGAGAGATATCTCTCCCCTGTCTGTGTGCGAGGGGGCGGGGCAGTTTACACACACACACACACACACACACACACACACACACACACACACACACACACACACACACACGTATATATTATGTATGCTAGCAGCAACACACGGAGTTAACTCAATGATACAAACATGGGTTAATGATTAGAGGTAACTGAGTTATTTATTTTGTTAAAGTTTCAGCCATTCTGTTCACAGTTCTGTCATCACATCATTTAATACCATTTGTTAAAACATTGTTGTTTCTTATTTGCTTCAAGCATGGCTGTACGAGAAAGACGTGGAGGACCAAGAAATGCTGGCCAGATTGGCAAAGACCGGAAGATACATAACAGAGAAACATAATGGATATTAACAAGAAAAAGAAAAAAATACTTTAAACATTTTTTTTTATAATTTCTTTGTTGCTATTTACATTTTGAATTATATTTGTTATTTTTAAATCAAATGCATCTATTTTAGATGATATATTTATTTAGATGTAGGTTTTTTTTGAAATATTATTGTATTGTTAATGTATAATTTATTAAATAAAAATACTGTTATGAACACAATACAATGTCTTTATTTTGATAGTTACCAGAATACATTGTATATTTAATACTAACATAAGCTGGTGATAGATAAATGCTGGTATGCCAGCAAAACCAGCATATGTTGTGTTTTGGTCGCTTGTATGCTGGTCTATGCTAGTATGCTGGTGACCAGCAAACCAGCATACTATGCTGGACCCCAGTATGATCCACCAGCATGGACCAGCATGATCCACCAGCATGGACCACCAGCATGGACCAGCATGGACCAGCATGGACCAGCATGGACCAGAATGGACCAGCATGATCCACCAGCATGGACCAGCATGGACCAGCATGGACCACCAGCATGGACCAGCATGATCCACCAGCATGGACCAGCATGATCCACCAGCATGGACCAGCATGGACCAGCATGGACCAGAATGGACCAGCATGATCCACCAGCATGGACCAGCATGGACCAGCATGGACCACCAGCATGGACCAGCATGATCCACCAGCATGGACCAGCATGGACCAGAATGGACCAGCATGATCCACCAGCATGGACCAGCATGATCCACCAGCATGGACCAGCATGGACCAGCATGATCCACCGGCATGGACCAGCATGGACCAGCATGGACCACCAGCATGGACCAGCATGATCCACCAGCATGGACCAGCATGATCCACCAGCATGGACCAGCATGGACCAGCATGGACCAGCATGATCCACCAGCATGGACCAGCATGGACCAGCATGATCCACCAGCATGGACAAGCATGATCCACCAGCATGGACCAGCATGATCCACCAGCATGATCCACCAGCATGGACCAGCATGGACCACCAGCATGGACCAGCATGGACCAGCATGGACCAGCATGGACCAGCATGATCCACCAGCATGGACCAGCATGATCCACCAGCATGGACCAGCATGGACCAGCATGATCCACCAGCATGGACCAGCATGGACCAGCATGGACCAGCATGGACCACCAGCATGGACCAGCATGATCCACCAGCATGGACCAGCATGGACCAGCATGGACCAGCATGATCCACCAGCATGGACCAGCATGGACCAGCATGGACCAGCATGATCCACCAGCATGGACCAGCATGGACCAGCATGGACCAGCATGATCCACCAGCATGGACCAGCATGATCCACCAGCATGGACCAGCATGATCCACCAGCATGGACCAGCATGGACCAGCATGGACCAGCATGGACCACCAGCATGGACCAGCATGATCCACCAGCATGGACCAGCATGGACCAGCATGATCCACCAGCATGGACCAGCATGGACCAGCATGATCCACCAGCATGGACCAGCATGGACCAGCATGGACCAGCATGATCCACCAGCATGGACCAGCATGGACCAGCATGATCCACCAGCATGGACCAGCATGATCCACCAGCATGGACCAGCATGGACCAGCATGGACCAGCATGATCCACCAGCATGGACCAGCATGGACCACCAGCATGGACCACCAGCATGGACCAGCATGGACCAGCATGGACCACCAGCATGGACCACCAGCATGGACCACCAGCATGGACCAGCATGGACCACCAGCGACCACCAGCATGGACCACCAGCATGGACCAGCATGATCCACCAGCATGGACCAGCATGATCCACCAGCATGGACCAGCATGGACCAGCATGATCCACCAGCATGGACCAGCATGGACCAGCATGGACCAGCATGATCCACCAGCATGGACCAGCATGATCCACCAGCATGGACCAGCATGGACCAGCATGGACTAGCATGATCCACCAGCATGGACCAGCATGGACCAGCATGGACCAGCATGGACCAGCATGGACCACCAGCATGGACCACCAGCATGGACCACCAGCATGGACCAGCATGGACCACCAGCATGGACCACCAGCATGGACCAGCATGGACCAGCATGGACCACCAGCATGGACCACCAGCATGGACCAGCATGGACCACCAGCATGGCAGTTCAGAGGTAAACTGTGTACTTTTACTACCTTTAATACCTTTAGTTACTTCACAGATGTGGATGAATGATGTGAAATATAACCAAGTGTTAAATCAGACTTTAGTTCCACCTGGAGTAAATCCACAAGCTACCCTGCAGTATACAAAGTCATTCAAACTAGCTGCACCTTTACCAGCTTTGAGAACACTTTCATGATCAATCATTATAAAACATATCATATATATTATTCTGAAATGGACCAATCTGCACAATGACTACTTTTACTGTCGCTACTTTCACTATATTTTGATGATAATACTTTTCTACTTTCACTTGAGGAACATTTTGAATGCAGGACTTTTACTTTTAACAGAGTATTCCTACACTCTGGTACTTCTACTTTTACTCAAGAACAAGATCTGAGTACTTCTACTTTTACTCAAGTACAAGATCTGAGTACTTCTACTTTTACTCAAGTACAACCTCTGATTAATGGCTGATTTCCAAATGTTCTGTTGGTGCGTGGATGATAAAATAATAGCGTTTGATTGTATTGCCTTACGTATGCAGCTATTTGCCTGTGTTTAGAAACATAATTAAACATACCATGGACACACATTCAAACAATTCTCCATGTATTAAACATTGCAGATGAACAATTAACAAGTCATACAGCTAAAGAAAACTACAACAATTATTTTCTGTATGATGATATCATGGAACCTGGAATTTGAACACACACCACTTAACAATAAACAATAAACTTAACAATAAACTTAACAATAAACGACTGAACTGCTGTCCACTTTAGGGTAGGGCACTTAAAGCATCCAGTGCTGCAGACAGTCCAGCAACCTGGGTATACACTGGCTCCTGATCCCTGCACTTAAGGCATCGGGGAGATGTTATCCTCCACTCCTCCACACAGAGCCTGCATCCCACGATGCTTCGGCAGCAGGAGGAAAACATGGGTCCAGTCATTGTTTCTTTAAAAAGAAAAAAGACAGGTTTTTAAAGATGTGCTGATAGTTACTGATTGATGTCATGGACTGTATTTCTGAAGCATGCACTCAAACTGAGAAAGATACTGTTGAGAAATAGATTTGAAAAGATTAACTTAGAATAATATGAAAATCCGGCACCGATAAGTTTTATTTTTTAAATACTGTTTGTTACACTGAGCATTATTCAAAGAGAGGATGAAAGCGATACCTCTGCAGATCAAACAGCTCAATGCCTGTTTGACTTCTGGCCTTGGTACCACCAAGTCATGGCTGGCTGCCACTATGTCAGAAATCTTCCTGGTGACTTCTTCCAGGCCTTGGGATGCATCCAGCAGTTCCTCCACCTTGTTGCTCAGTGTGTGGACTTCAGATACCTCATTTCTGTTTTTGTCACAGTTTGAAAATAGTTTAAGTATTAGCAGTCATTTAAGATTTGTTCTTCTTTTTATTAGAGATAAAAGAAAGTTATCTGTTCCATGGCAAATTAGATGATGCTAAATAAACAAGAGCGTGTGGAAACATTTCATTTCTTGAAATTACATTTAAAGGATATTGTTTATAAATGCTGATTGTAGAACTGATGTTGACTGTGACTCTTCATACCATGTGCTGACCCACAGAGTGCTGAGGTGTGCTACAGTGAAGCCCATGCTTATGCATGCCTGCCCCAGATGGCAATCTTGTATAGCCCTTGAGCTGCAAAAATGCTAAATGGCCAGAAAGCAGCCTTTTTCAAATAATGAGAGGCTTTTGCCAGTCTGTTGTCAGCGAGTAAAATAAAGTGAAATGCTGCACATCGTGACCCTTCAGTTTGAGCCCTTCTTTACACATTACATTATTTCCCCTATTGATAGACCAGTTCAAACCTTCTCCAGACAAAATCAGTTTTGTTATCCAACCAACACCAATGTGTTACAGTAGAAATTTGTATGGAAAAGTCTAAAAATGTTATTGTGAGTTGTATATACAGAGCTCCTGGAACCTGTATTGACACATTTACAGATAGGGTAGAAAACATGTTTACTAAATCATTCCAAAAAATTATGTTTATCTGTGGGGATTACAATATTGACCTGTTGAATCCAAATAAGCATAAAATGACAGAACATTTCATCAATACATTGTACAGTATGGGTTTGTATCCTAAAATTACCAGACCTAGTAGAATCACTTCTCATTCTGCTACATTAATAGACAACATATTCACAAACATTATGGAAAACAATACAGTAGGCGGACTACTATATAGTGACATCAGTGATCATTTACCTGTTCTTATTGTCTATCACTGCAGTTCTAAGAAACCTAAAGTCGCCAGCCATTTCAAATACAAAAGATTGAGAACTGAAGATAACATAATTGCATTTAAAAATGACTTACTAAATCAGAATTGGAGGGTAGTATATGAGAGAGACGATATTGACAAGGCCTATGATGAATTTCTAAACATTTTTAAATCACTTTATGACAAAAACTGTCCTGTGAAGCAATGCAGAGAGAGACACAAACAAACTCACAGTGCATGGATCACTAATGGCCTAAAAAATGCCTGCAAAAAGAAAAATACACTATATAGACAATTCATAAAATATAGAACTTCAGAAGCAGAAAATAAATATAAAAGATATAAGAATAAATTAACCCATATTCTACAGATATGTAAAAAAGAATACTATAATAAAATATTAGAGAATAATAAGAATAATATGAAAGGTTTATGGAAAGTATTACATAGTGTCATTAGAAATGGAGCAAAAAGCTCAGGTTACCCTGAGTTTTTTGTGGACAAAAATAATGTTATTAATAATACAGATGATGTGGTTCATGGTTTTAATGAATTCTTTGTAAATGTGGGGCCAGATCTGGCAGAAAAAATTAAAACCGTAGAAACAACTAAAGGGGAAGATACGGACCTCTGGAATGAAAATAATAGCTCTTTGTTCCTCACACCAGTCGAAGAAAAAGAAATCATAGATACTGTGCGAAAATGTAAAAGCAAATCCTCGACTGATTGGAATAATATTGATATGATTATAGTAAAAAACATTATTGAAGAAATTGCAGAACCATTGACTCATCTCTTTAACTTGTCTTTTCAATCTGGTACATTCCCAAATAAAATGAAAATAGCAAAAGTTATACCATTATATAAAACTGGGGATAAACACCATTACACAAATTACAGACCCGTTTCATTGCTCTCTCAGTTTTCCAAGATCCTTGAAAAGCTTTTTACAAAAACACTTGACAATTTCATGGAAACACATCAGCTTTTGGACGACAGTCAATATGGATTCAGGAAAGATAGATCAACATCTACGGCACTAATGGAATTAAGTGAGGAAATAGCAAACTGCATGGACAATAAAAAAGAAGCAGTGGGAATATTTATAGACTTACAAAAAGCATGTGACACCATAGATCACAATATTTGACTGACAAAACTGGAACGGTATGGCATCAGAGGGGTGGGATTAGACTGGGTGAGAGATTATTGAAGCAACAGACAACAATTTGTTGAAATTGGTGAACATAAATCAGAATACATGAACATAACTTGTGGAGTACCTCAGGGGTCCGTGTTGGGTCCAAAGCTGTTCATAATATACATCAACGACATTTGCAGAGTATCAAATATATTGAAATGTATTTTATTTGCAGATGATACTAATATCTTTTGTTCCGGTGACAATTTGAAAGAGCTAATGGAAGTGATAACAGCAGAAATGATTAAAAAAGTAAAACATTGGTTTGACACAAACAAATGATCATTAAATATAAGCAAAACAAAGATTATGTTATTTGGAAAACATAAAACAAATCCACAGGTGCAATTAATACTAGACAACATAAACATAGAAAGAGTATATGAAATGAAGTTCCTTGGTTTGAGAGCACAACATCAGCTGGAAACCTCATATCACTCATGTCAAAGCTAAACTGGCTAAGACTATCGCAATATTGGGAAAAGCCAGACACATTCTGGACCACAACTCATTGTATTCTCTATATAACACACTCATATTGCCATGTCTGATTTACTGTTTGGAGATTTGGGGAAACACGTACAAAACCAACCTACAGCCGTTATGCACATTACAAAAAAGGGCTATAAGAGTTATCAATAATGTTGGATATCTTGAACACACTCATGTATTATTTTTGAAGTCACACATATTGAAGTTCACTGATCTGGTTCAATTTAAAACGGCACAAATCATGTACAGAGCAAGACATAATCTACTTCCTAGGAAATTAAAAACATTGTTCATAGACCGAGAGGGTGGGTATCATTTGAGAGGAAATCTACATTTGAAACAACTCAAGGTCAGAACAACTCTGAGAAGTACGAGTATAACAATCTGTGGGGTGATTTTATGGAATGGTTTGGAGCAGGAGTTCAAACAAAGCATAATTCAGTTTAAAAGGATGTACAGAAACACTTTTTTGGAAAACTATGAGAATGAAGAGAGGTGACTGAAGATGAGAAATTATTGTGTATGTATAAATGTAAATGTAAGTAGGAATAACTTGCACAATGACTTAAAGGACAATCATTGATCAAGTAAGGGGTGGGAATTAATAAGCATTTGCTTCCTCCTACTCCCTTTCGGACACATATGATTTATTTTTTAAATTTTTTTAATTATTATTATTATTATTATTAATATGAAGATTTTTTTTGTTGTTGAATATATAAATATTATCGTGAATGTGGATAAATACTGTATTTTAACAATACGGTATTCTGTTTTTTCACATGTTATTTTTTATTTGTTATTTTTTAATCTGTTCGAAATAAAGATTGAAATTAAATTAAATGAACCACACCTGCTTCTTGAGCTTCTTCGACGCCATTGCCTGAAAGCAGAACTCTCAACAGCACGGATCTTTCTTGCATTCGGCTTCCAGTACAAAGACCCTTTATGAGAGAAATAAAGAGTCAAGACACGTGAAAATAAAATGTTAAAAGGGGCACATTGTTGTACTGATAGCACTTTCAGACCCTTATCTTTTGCACAAATGAAAATGAAATATAGAATAATTATATTTACCAGTTGTCCCTTCAGACGCAACGATTTCATTCCCAACGGTGTCTGTAAGGATGTACTCCTCACTGTCTCCCATGGCCACATTCACTTTTCCTGTGATCAGTGGAACCTCAGATCAGAGCCTCTGATTCAACACATCTGATCATGACCACCCTTGTGGAAACAATCTTTCCATCCATTATGTCTGACACATGTATTGACCTGTAATGCAAAAAGAACAGTGACACACATTTAGTTAGCAACATGGACTAAAACGTAACTTTCTAAAGCATGCCAACGTATGAAATGGGCATCTCATTACCTTTGAAATGACCGAGCGGTGCTACTTGATCTAGTCAACTGACTCATGTTTGCAGTAGACATTGGCTGACTATGACGAAAAGCAAACGGCCGTGACTCAGCTGGCTCTGTCTGGATCCTTTGAGTCTCCCCAGTTGTGTCCCCATGAACCTCATAATGACCGTGATCAGAGAGGTCCAGGGAGCAGAAACACCCACTATCCAAAGGAAAAACCGCAACGTTGGCGGCATCAGTGATGAAAAGGCTACCTGCGTTGACCTAAAAGAAAATAACAGGTTATTTATATTTCACAATTTCCTTTGAAACAATCACTACATTGTTCTCTGTCTTTCCATGTGTGTCCTTGCATCATTTCTTCCTTTGTGTCGTTTCAATGGTGGTAGTGGTTTATTCATTGTATTAAAAAAACATGCAGTTAATCCTCCAGATTATTTGTATGCCAACACAACCTATATCAGACCTCAGTATCAATCTAAATGTCAATGACAAGATTAACGCCTGTACAACTGATATCGTTTATAAATAAATGTCTTGCTGGACTGTACGACTAAATTGTCTCAGGGCTGTCACCAAGTAAATGCTGTTTTTAAGTTATTAAAGTTTCTTCTTGCTTCGCTTCTGAAAAGTTCAATTATAGTTCTGCAGTTATTTGTGCAAAACAGTTCATATAAAATAATTATCATTGAATCTTTTCACATTTTTGTGCACCAAATGAAGGAGGGTGTAGTGGTAAGAATATCGATATATTAGTATGGATAAGCACCAGTATCGGTATCGATCAAATCCTAATAATATCCTTCCCCATTTACAATGTGATATCTAAATATTGTTTTGTTTTTAAATTGAATGATTAACTGACTCTCTCGTCCAGATGACTCGTAGCTTTATTGCTATTGAAACAAGGTTAGCTTGTTACACGTTAACACACCATGTGCCTGTTCAATCAATAATTAATCACGGATCTCTTAAAAATACCTGAAAAATGCGGCTGATTCTGTCGACGCGCATGTCGTCTATTTTAAGAGTAACTCGCTGGCTGCCTCTGAAAAGAAAGTATGACTCCATCTCCGTCTTTATTGTTAACAATATATTGCTATCGCCGTGTCCGACAGTCGTTCTTGGCGGTATTAAAAGAGGGTGTGGTAAATGTACCATCAATTTACACCAGGACTACTGCGCATGACAGGAAAGTTTGATGGCGGGAAATATAGTCACCCTCCTTAATAATAATAATGGAGTCCAGTTTGTTGGCCTACAGAGAAGTTATACAAAGTATGATAAAAGATGGTTATACTGATCAAAATGTATCCGATCATCTCCAGTATGAATGTGGCTTAACAAAAGGGTTCTCCCAAACAAACATCCGTCGCTTTTGTACCCAAAATGGTATAGGCAGAGAGCGAGTGCACGATTCCCAACTGGAAGTAGAGGTTGCTAAAGCAGCTGTTGAGGTGAGGTAGGCCTATGGTTTAATCCAGTGATGTAAAGTAATTACGTAGATCAAGTACTGCACTTATTACTTCATAGTAATAGAGTGGTGCAGTGACGCGTCCTAAAACCCGGAAGTAAGTTCCTTCTGGTTCCCTCGACAAAAAAGCAATGCAATTTCTCCATAGGATTTTGGAAAATAGCTCGAAATAAAGTCTGTGGTTGAGACACATTTAAGAGACGGATCACGTTTTGTTAAATCGGATAATCTCCACATGTCTACCCTACTTTTATCATTTTAGAATCATAAATCGAATCGAAAGATTTATGATTTTAGGACGCGTCACTGCACCACTCTATACTGTTGGGTTTCGGGATGCTGGGAGGAGTAAATGGCCGGAAAGAATCCAAGAAACTTCTTGTAAAATTAACAGGGTTTTAATGATAGTAAACATGACGTTCCTCTGAGGCTGCGACGGGAGAGGGGCCATATAAACGTTTCAAATCCGATTATAAACTCTATTGACGTAGCTAAACATCCCTTCATAAGCATTTAAATAGCTATATACATGATTGTTAACCATATAGTAACAGTTGATGTTGTCACTACCCGATCCGTCCACCTGCCCGATCGGTACTGCGCATGTGCGAGATGGTCCGCCATATTGCACAACTCCGTACGGTAACCCAACTAGGACACTTGACACAGTGGCTTTTGGCAAAGCACACAAAGAAAACTAAAAAAAACGAGAGAGATGTGTTATTGTTATTACAACGTGACTTCACTATTATTTAACAACTATTTTTATTGGGTTCTTTTATTTGGGGTTAAGTACATTGTCAGAATAAGTGAGAAATTGATTTAACTTCTATCAGCTATCATACTGAATAAATATTTATGCAAAAATGTATGGCATTAATAATGTATATCTAATTACATTCACTGTGAATGTCTTTCATTTTATTTAAAATGAAATAAAATTACAAAAAGTTGATTCAATAACAAATCTCTGTTATTAGATCAGTACTTTTCTTATATGACTATTATTGCTAAATTTGAAAGGTCTTTACCAGCTTTGGAATTATATATATATATATAGCACCTTCTGCCATCCCATCTCTACTGACAATCATTAACACTTAGATTTTATGATATCGTAAGCATCGTCAGTGATTGACTTGAACACTGAGAATGTATTTATTAACTTCAGACATTTTCATATACAAATGTGATCATACACCAACACACTTTTTAGATATATACATTTTTCACACACAACGCACAACCATTTACTAAATTAAACCATATCCCATCATAATACGAGCAAATAGAAAGGCACAACAATAAATATATTATGTGTGTGTGTGTGTGTGTGTGTGTGTGAGTGTCCTAGTTGGGTTGCCGTACGGAGTTGTGCAATATGGCGGACCATCTCGCACATGCGCAGTACCGATCGGGCAGGTGGACGGATCGGGTAGTGACAGATGTGTTAGCATCGATGAGTGGCAGTTGGAGACGGTGTGTTTAGTATGTAACGACACGCGTTTTTATCCATCTCTTCACTAATGCTGCTTGATATGCTACATCCTACTGTGAATGCTAAAAACAATGCAACTTCCGGTTCTATTTCGTATATGGCTTCGCCCTCTAAGGCTATCGCTATTGGGCAATCCCCCTGCGCACCCGCGCAGCACTGAAAACACTTGTAGTCCACGCCCGCCCGCAAGGTGGGCCCCACCCACGGGCTCCTTTCCGGTATAAATAGGAAGGGGACCCGACAACCTGCTCCCTCTTTTTCTTCAGCACCCCGAGTTACTGAAGCACTGAGACGTATATCCGAGAAACCATGAGCAACGGTTGTGTAAGAGATTGTCCCTCATGTGGAAACGGATATATATTTAGTTATGATCGGCACACTGAATGCGAATTCTGTCTGGGGCCAGAGCACACGTACGCGGCTCTCAGCCAGCAGATCGCATGCCAGCACTGTGCCTATCTCCCCTCGGCCGACAGGAAGCGTAGAGCGGACGCTCTCGCTGCTGCGACCGAGGAGGACGATTCGTCCTCCTGGAGCCGAAACGTGCCCCTGGAGCCGAGTGCCGGGCAGGAGTCGGACGACTCCTACCCCATCTCCCTCCACGGTTCACCGTATGGTTCTCCCCTCCCTCCTCTCCCCCGGACGGGGGAGACAGAGTCGGAGCAGGGTGTCGACTTGGCCGAGCACGCGGTCCCCTTCTCCGCCACCACGGCGCTGCCGGCGATAGGTGGCATCCTGCTGGAACTGCCGGGGATCATCTGCAAGGCGGCCGCCTGCAGAGGTCTCCCCGTTCCCCCAGCTCAGGAGAGGAGTGCTCCGGACGACATGGCCGGAGTTTTTTCGCGGGTGCAGACGGTCAGGAGTGACCCGATCTGGCCACGCTTTCCCGCCATCAGGAGGTACCAGGAGGGGGCGGCGGCGAACCCGAGGACTCTCAAGGCCCCGGTGTCCACGTTTGTTCCCCTCACCAAGGTGGAGGGTTTTACAGACGAGGGATTCCCAGCAACCCCTTCGCTGGAGCCGGGCCTGACAGCGTTTTTTGGGGTAAGGCAGGCCAACATGATCGCCGGACGGCGCCCTACGTTGGCCTCCCCCAGGGACCAGTATGTTGCCCGCCAGGCCGACCGGGTGCACCAGTGTGCCTTTCAGGCGTCGGCGGCGGCAAACAACATCGCGCTGCTGTCCAATTCGGTGGTGACGCTGGTGGAGCGGTCCACCACCTTGGCCGCTGACGAAGCGGAAGAGATCGCCAAGGCTGCCAGCACGGCGCTCACACTGTGTGCGTCTGTTGCTGTCTCCCAGGCCAGAATCGCCGCGTGGGTGACGCAAATCCAGCGCCACCTCTGGCTGCAGCAGGCGTCCGTTACGGAAACGGCCAGAAAAGTGCTGCTGGATGCTCCAATCAGCCCGGACGGGCTGTTCGGACCCCAGTTCCACGCCATGGTGGAATCCATGAAGGCGGCTGCGGAACAGGCGGACGACATCCGCCAGCACGTCAGCTGGCTCCAGCCTGCTGGGCGGCACCAACACCCGCAGCAGCCGCAGCGGCCGCAGCAGCCGCAGCGTCCAACCAGGGAGGGGCGGCCACGGCGGCAGGCGGAGAGATACCAACCGCAACCGCGGCGTCAGCGCCCGTCGGCGGCGGTAGGGGCTCCGCCCCGCGTCTCCGCTCCCCCGCCACCCCAGAGACGGAGGGGTCTCTCGGCGGTGAGCCAACGGGGAGGGGGGCACTCCCGCTCTGTTTCCGCTCCACGTGAGCCTCCAAAAAAACAGAGCCGCCTTTGACGTGTTGGGGGGGATAGTGAGACTAATAAAATGGGGTTCATTTTTCAACTTTTTGTCTGAGTCATCAGTATCATCAAGTGTTTCTCACATATCCTCCACTCTGTGTAAACCAGCTGCCTATAACCTATCGGTTAGTAGCCAGCAGGGTTCGTTGCGAAAACCTGCACTTTTTAATCTATCGATTAATAAACTGCAGAGTTCGCCAACTAAGCCAGCTGCCATCAATCTGTGATTAGTAGGCAGCAGGGCTCGCTGCAGAAACCTGCTGGTTTTAACCTATCGGTTAATAAACCGCAGAGTTCGCGGCATTCCTCTGTCCGAGATACGTCTCCTACACACGGTCATAATAAACCCATGAGCGCCGTTATAACGCCTCATGTGGTTAACACTGTCTCCATTCATCCCCTGAGCGTGTACACGCCTCATGATGAGAGCCAGAGTGAAACGCAACGTGTGGAGGCTCCCTCACAGCCCTTTCGCTTCAGGCCCACCTTGGGTTGTCTCACAGGCAGCGGCGGCAAGGGCTCTGACGTGGCTCGTCGCCAAGATATGAGGTGTGAATTGTGCCAAAGAGCAGATAACTAAGCTCACTGAGCGGAGAACTGACGTGTCAACGTGCGCCAACGCCTCCATCAATTTTGAATGGGTTGACGTACGATACAGGCGACGTCGCGACGTTGTCAGACGTTAGACGTCACGGCGACGTATCATAGGTGCGCTCAAAGTACGCGCTCACGTGGCGGCGGCGTAGCTTTGAAAGTGCTATCTTAGATACGCGTGTTGATAACGTACGTGTACATAAGCGTGTACATAAGCGTGTGGATAAGCGCGTGAATAACGTACGTCTCGCCTCCGTTAGCATTGTATAGCATTATCCTATATTATATTTTTCTAATGATTCCGCTCCTACAGTAGTTTGGAGAGTGTTACAGGTACACTTTCTCATCGGCACAGTATTGGTATCAGAAGAGAGGGGAATAATAATTAATAATCATTAGTATGAGAATATTTGCTGGTGTTGTACTCGAGACCGGTCTCCAGACCACTTTTTAACGGTATTGGTCTCGGAATCGACTGCATTTGGTTTTGTATTGTCTCTGTATCGGACCTATAGGACTCGAGATGTTATGTCAAGACCGGTTAAGACCACGGCTGTGGCTGGGGATGTGATGAGGGTCGGGAACCGAAATCCGGTTCCGATTTGGAACAAATAACAATTGTCCGGTACGGGGATTAATAAGAGTTGTGTCTAGCAGCTGTCTCTCTCTCTCTCTCTGCTCGGGAACGATCAGCTGTCCCTCCCTCCCTCAAGGTGTGTGTGGGTGTGTCTGTGTCTGTGTGTCTCATTCACTGTCCCTCAGGTTGTAGCATGTTTCGATTGCCAGTTTGTGGCTTGTATGTCTTGTGAACGCAACGCTGGCATGATGTGGCCTGCTGACATGGCCTCTAATAAACACACAGGACTAAAATAATACGTGTTTAATTCAGCCCAGATGCGGTGACTGCAGGCCAAATCCATTAATGTGGCATATATTGAAGGTGTTCAAAGTTGCACCGGTATGAAGCGCAGTGAGAACCACGCACCTGTCAGACCAGACCTTTATATATACAGTCTATGTGTCAGACTAGCGAATGGGCACATTTAAATTTCAGGAGAATAATGAAGATGTGATTGGTTGTTCCACTCTCCGTTTCTCACGAGACCAGCGCGCTGCTGTTTACATTAGTGTGGACTGGACCGACTGAAACTGACGGCAAGGTTAATTATTGTGGAAGGATGGACCCCCACCCTGCAACAAAAGGCAGCGAAATGTGCTAAAATCACTGATTTATTCAGAACACCCCGTATGGTATAGAATGACGAAGCAGAAAGTAAGTGAGCGAACATTATGAGCCACATTTCTTTCCATATTGTAGCCTGATGTGCACATCGACTGTCAACAAAACAGTTTCTCAGTCCAATGCTAAGTTAGTGGCAGGCCCTGTGTGACTGGAGACTATAAGGCTACACTGTAAAAAAAAAACTCGTAAAAAAACGGTCAAAGTACTGGCAGCAGCGGCTGCCAAACAAAAACCCTTAAATTAAAGTAAAATACTTTAACTGAAATAAAGTGAATAAGCCATTAATTTACGGGAATTGTCCTTAAAGATTTTACAGGAAAACACTGTAATTTTACAGATTTATCCTCTCTTTTTACAGTCAATAACCTTTAATAAAAGTACATTACTAATACTTTAACGTACAAATACTCTAATTTTACAGATTTATCCTCTCTTTTTACAGTCAATAACCTTTAATAAAAATACATTACTAATACTTTAACGTGCAAATACTCTAATTTTACAGATTTATCCTCTCTTTTTACAGTCAATAACCTTTAATAAAAGTACATTACTAATACTTTAACGTACAAATACTCTAATTTTACAGATTTATCCTCTCTTTTTACAGTCAATAACCTTTAATAAAAGTACATTACTAATACTTTAACGTACAAATACTCTAATTTTACAGATTTATCCTCTCTTTTTACAGTCAATAACCTTTAATAAAAGTACGTTACTAATACTTTAACGTGCAAAAAACCTGTAAAAAAACGGTCAAAGTACTGGCAGCAGCGGCTGCCAAACAAAAACCATAAAATTAAAGTAAAAATACTTTAACTCAAATAAAGTGCAAAAGCAATTAATATACAGAAATTGTCCTTAACGATTTTACAGGAAACTTTCCTCTCTTTTCAAAATCCATTGTCTTAAAATGTTACATTCAAATACCTTAAATAAAGTTCGGATGAGAAAAACTGTTTTTTACTTTTTTTTTTTATTAGATTTGTATGATCAAACATTAAAATAAATACAGAACCTAAAGTTCTACAGGTAGAATACTGTTATTTTACAGCTTTTTTCTAACATTTTCCAATCAAAGACATTCAATGAAAAGACATCACAAAATGTTCTGTCGGAAACAATTACTCTGAAAACTTAAAATATGAAAACTAATGAATACAGCATTTCATATTTAAACATCATACTTATAAACAGTAGAAACAAAAAGTAAGTTGAATTTTTTAAGAGTACTTTGAAACATTCTCAACTGAAAATAACAGAAATTACAAAATGGCGACATATGTTCACATTGTCAATTTGAAGGAGCAGTGTGCAGGATTTAGTACGTCTAACAATGGGGATGTAGGTTCCAACCAATGGATAACTTGTTCACTCACCCTCCTATCCCAAGTTTGTAGGAGAATGTATATTGGCTGCAAAAAACTTGAGGCCCAATCATGTTTCCTCTGTCCATTCTGCGCTACTGTAGACGTGGCAGTGCAGCCTAGAGGACAAAAAGATCAGAATCAGAAACAGGTTTTTCACACGTATGAGGAATTTGACTAGGTGTCGTACATACACATATAAATTAAAAAAATTAAATAAAAAAAAGTACACAGATAGCGAACTATATTAAGAACACTGTAATAAAAATATAGTAAGATAGCAATAAAATAAAGCAGTAATATACATCGAAATAGAATGCAATAAATTATAGAATATAAAATATGTGCAGTAAGCAATATTTAAACATTGCATTATTTACCATCCTGTGATCTCCATTATGTAATGCATAGAGTCTGCGTTGTGGATGAGGTAAAGTGTCAGTGGGGGGGCCTTGTTGAGGTGGCGAGAGGTTTTGGTCCTGGTGGCGAGAGGTTTTGGTCCTCATGGAGAGGTTCTGGTCCTGATGGAGAGAGGTTTTGGTCCTGATGGAGAGAGGTTCTGGTCCTGATGGAGAGAGGTTCTGGTCCTGATGGAGAGAGGTTCTGGTCCTGATGGAGAGAGGTTCTGGTCCTGATGGAGAGAGGTTTTGGTCCTGATGGAGAGAGGTTCTGGTCCTGATGGAGAGAGGTTCTGGTCCTGATGGAGAGAGGTTTTGGTCCTGATGGAGAGAGGTTTTGTTCCTGATGGAGAGGTTTTGGTCCTGATGGAGAGAGGTATTGGTCCTGATGGAGCGCAGCCTCCTGCCAGAGGAGAGGGGGGTGAACAGTTTGTGTCCAGGGTGGGAGGGGTCGGCCACTATCTTCCCTGCCCGCCTCAGGGTCCTGGAGGCATGCAGGTCGTGGAGGGATGGCAGATTGCAGCCGATCACCTTCTCTGCAGAGCGGATGACACGCTGCAGCCTGCCCTTATCCTTGGCTGTGGCTGCAGCGTACCAGATGGTGATGGAGGAGGTGAGGATGGACTCCATGATGGAGGTGTAGAAGTTCACCATCATCGTCTTTGGCAGGTTGAATTTCTTCAGCTGCCTCAGGAAGAACATCCTCTGCTGGGCTTTTTTGATGAGGGAGCTGCTGTTCTGCTCCCATTTGAGGTCCTGGGCGATGATGGTGCCCAGGAAGCGGAAAGACTCCACAGCAGTGACTGGGGAGTCACACAGAGTGATGGTGAGCCACACAGAGTGATGGGGGCGGGCGGGGCTGCGTTCTTCCTAAAGTCCACAACCATCTCCACTGTCTTGAGAGCGTTGAGCTCCAGGTGGTTTTCCCCACACCAGGTCACCAGATGGTCCATCTCCCACCTGTAGGCAGACTCGTCCCCACCAGAGATGGGTCCGATGAGCGTGGTGTCGTCTGAACTTCAGGAGCTTGACAGACTGGTGACTGGAGGTGCAGCTGTTGGTGTACAGGGAGAAGAGCAGAGGGGAAAGAACGCAGCCTTGAGGGGTACCGGTGCTGATGGTCAGAGACGTGTTTCCCCAGCCTCACGTGCTGCTTCCTGTCAGACAGGAAGTCTGTGATCCACCTGCAGCTGGGAGAGCTTGTCCTGCAGCAGAGCTGGGATGATGGTGTTGAAGGCAGAGCTGAAGTCCACAAACAGGATCCTGGCGTAGGTTCCTGCTGTGTCCAGGTGCTGGAGGAGGAAGTGAAGTGATAACTATTAGTAAACCATAATGATGGATGTTATTATCAGCAGCTGCCAATAGATCCCCTAAATCTTGTATACGTACACACACACACACACACACACACACACACACACACACACACACACACACACACACACACACACACACACACACACACACACACACACACACACACACACACACACACACACACACACACACACACACACAAGAGCATCCCAAGGGCATTGATTATTTCATAAGTTTAGAAGGGGGGGAACATAGTCTAACAACAGTTAGCTTTTGTTAATTTTACCTTGAGCCAAACTTGTGATACTTGTTTCTGAAATCCCTTTCTCTTAAAGTGAATAAAAAACAAAAAAAACAATGGAGCTTACCCTAAAACTAACCACTGGATTGCTTGTCTAACATGACCTAGTCCATGTTAGTGAAGTACAACTGGGATTTCGAGAGGGAAGATATGCTTGGTTGATTCTAATTTTTACTTTCTTACTTTTTGAATAAAAATCATGTTTGTATCACTACACTTCTAAGGGACAACATGGGTCAAACATTGCCCGTATTCTTTTGCTATGTTATTTCATGCATGGCTGAGTGTTTATTTACTATACATTTTCAAAAATAATTAATTTTAGCAGTGATTTGGACCAAGCATGTATGATGTAGTAATACAACAAGTATTTTAGTTCACACAGTGTGACATTAGCTAGTCATGTTAGCTTGTAATATATAGAGCAGAGCTAACTAGCAAGTTAACCGAACGTTAGCGGTTAGCTGTTTATGCTATGCTAGCTGTTGGCTACTGAACATTAACAAACTGGATTCCGCTGTAAGAAAGCTGTGAAACTTTACATTAAACTTGGCGACAACACTGTGACACCCCGCTGCATGTTTATGTGTAATTCTCCCGTGTGGAGACGAGAGGTGGAGCGGCAGCACTGCAATAAGCTGTAAGCTAACGTTAGCAGCCACCTTGTTAAACCAGGTTTGGGCGCAACATCTTGCAAGAAACAGCATCGCAGGGCTTCTTAACATTTAACAACCTATTAATGATGCAAACTCAGCTAACTAGAAGAAGAAACGTAACCTTAAATACAAAATAAAACATTCACAAACTAAGGATTATCTAAATACATGTTTAACTCCATTACAGTTGCAGGACTCACCATTGATTGATTGATTGAAAAGTTTATTAACAGCTTGTATATTGGGTACAGTACAGTACAGCTCAAAACATACAATTGTTAAGGGGATGCAGACCAGAGAAAGACTTTCGTCTTGTTTACATCAGGGTCCCCCATTTCCAATTCATCATATCATTTAAGACATATAAGACATATATGACATACAGATGGCTTATTTACAATTTACATACAGGTGGTTTTTTACATACAGATGGATTATTTACAATTTTCATTTTAGATTTCGTTCTAATACATCCTAACCGGACATTTAAGACATACCAAGTCTACAGATATACAGTTAGTAACAGAGTCTAAAATGCGAGTATATACATAGATGGGGGGGGGAAGCTGTCCATTGTACGACAGGTTGAGATTTGTACCATTACCGGGGCCAGTTTTGCAATGCTTTCCCCCGAAGGTGCTCTTTAAGAGAGGTTTTGAAGGTAAGTATAGTTTTACTTTCCTTTACAGTTGTGGGAAGAGCGTTCCACCTTGATGTGGCATAATTGCGAAACGTGTATTCCCCTTTTTTTGTGCCAAATCTGGGTTTTACATGATTTGTGGAGCTCCCTCTGGTGTTATGATCATGGTATTCCTTGACCTTTGGGAAGAATTTTGACATGTACATGGGTACCATAGAGGTGTAGTGGATCTTGTAGACCAGGCCCATTGCAAGTAGCTGTACTCTGTCGTCTACTCTAAGCCATCCTAGGTTGTCAAAGTGGGCAGAGGTGAGGTGGGTTCTAGATGAAAGGTCAAGCAGTAGTCTGACCAGTTTATTTTGCGATGTTTGAAGTTTTGTTTTTAGCGCCTTGGAGGTGCTATGGTACCATGACGTGCAAGCATAGTCATAGTACCCTTGAATGAGTGCTCCTGCCAGAGTTTTCAGGGTGTTTTTGTTTACCAGAGAGGAGATCCGGTATAGGAATCTAGTTCTTTGATTGACTTTTTTTATTACATTGGATGCCATTTTGTCACAGGAGAGGTTTGCCTCAAGAATAGATCCTAGGTATGTAATTTCCTTCTTACTTGTGACAATAATGTCACCCACTGCAACTGAGAAGTCGTCGGATTTGCTGAGATTATGTTTCGAACCGAAGAGAATGGACTCTGTTTTACCCAGGTGTAATGATAATTTATTATCGGCGAGCCAGGTGCAGATTCTGCCGAGCTCGGAGCTGAGGGTTTTTTCAACCTGCAATCTGCTCCTGTCAGAGACCAGCAGGGCTGAGTCGTCCGCGAACAGGAACAAGTTGCAGTCACATGCTGATGACATGTCATTTGCATAAATTAGGAACAGTAACGGACCTAATATGCTTCCTTGTGGAACACCACAGCTCACTGGGAGGGGGGGGGACAGAGTACCGTTTACCTCCACCATCTGTTCTCTCCCCTCCAGGTAGGATTGCATCCAGCTCACCGATAGTTTATCAAAACCAATTGCTTTTAGCTTGTCAATCAGAATGGGGTGATTGACAGTGTCGAAAGCCTTTTGTAGGTCCAGCATCACCATGCCGCAGTATTTACCCTCGTCCACCTCTTGTTTGATGTGGTCGGTCAAATAAAGAAGGCATGTGTCAGTGGAGTGGGATGTTCCACCAGATCTCAAGTCTTCTGTTCTTTGTTGACGTCCCGATGCTCATATTTAACGTGTAGATGTAAAACGATCCCGATATTAATCCATTAATCCATAAACTCCTGCAGCTCCGAGCCGGAGCTGGAAAAGCGCCGGTGTGAAAGGGGCAGACAGCTGTAGCTCCGTCCGCAGGAGGAGACCCGCTCTAACTGACGTGAATGTTTCAAATGTGAACAACAGGCGCGGGCAGTTCTCATTGGCAGGTTTCTTCGATGACGTTTATATTAACCAATCAGGAGTGTTGTGAACTCATTCCAAACATGCCTGACTTGTCTGCCGTGTTATGGCTGAATTCCAATTCAAGTGCCGTAGTTCTGGCTGTCGGCCAGAATCCGAAAACCATGCACATTATACTGCATGAAAGACTAAGGCTTATTACTGTATATTGACCAATGGGAAAAAAAACACAGCAACAGAACACATAAATAAAACAAGGATAACTGTGACTTATTGTTGAGTAAATAACAGTGTGTGTTTTAAACCTGGGTCCTCCCTGCAGAGATTTCTCCACTTTCTAAGATTTTTATTTTTTTTAATGATATTGTCAACTGTAGATGTTTACAATATAGTAAGTTAGGAATTTAATGAAAACATATTTATTTACTTTTGTTTCAACATTGGATATTTTGTGTTTGTGGTGGATTCAATCGAATATTGAGAAAATGATTTATGTAAAAATGTTTTACTTTACATTTTTTTTGTTTGACGCTTTTTTTTACAGTTTTATGTTTACCTTAAAATTACAAAGAAATATCTTAAAGTCTTATAATAGTAATACACTTTTATATTACGAGTTACATATTTAATTACAGATAATACTTTTTATTTTACGTACATCTGCATGTATTTTCTGAAAGTGCAAAAATACTGTAAATATTATATAGTAAATTTACTGTAAAAAAAAATGAAATAATCGTTATTTGTTGTTATTGTCAAAAGACTTAAAATAATGTTTTGGGTTGTTAATTTATAGTTAATATCTGTCATTTTACAGGATTTTGCAAGTTATTTAAAAAAACATGATAATTACTATAAAAATTTACAGTTATTTCCTGTAAAATTACGATCTTTTTTTACAGTGTACACAAAACCCAAACATGTCCTTAATGTTACTCAAGGCAAATATATGTAATATAACCGTTAGACTGCAGCTAACTGTGGGGCTACAAACCCCTCATACTGTGAGTGAATAACTTGAGATGGTTATGTTGTCTAAAGGGGAGACAATCATTATGGTTTTAGGCCATGCAAATACAGGGTCAACTAAGTGATAAAATAAGTGTTGCATAATGTATGTTCTTGAATAATGTTATTTCATAAATAGTTAATGTAATGATTACATGTTCTCCTTATTCAGTTCCACTATCAGATGATGCTGATGGTGATGGCCCTGAGGGAGAGATGCAGAGCTCAGTGGACAGAACTGGCAGGTACAGAGGAAACTGTTTCAATAGGCTATGTCTATGAAAACACTGAACAAAGGAAAGGAAATGTAATGTACAGTATAAGCAAGCTATGTAGAGTGCAATGTGTTGGCGAACCTTTGTTTCCTCCTGACAGCTCACTTAAAGGTATATTCAATTCAATTCAATTCAATAGCTTTATTAGCATGACCTCAGTTACATATAGTATTGCCAAAGCTCTGTATAGTTGCAACATCTATACAAAATATATGTATATACAATATATATATACTCCCCCTTGTGGCCAAAGGGGGACACAACTCTTGTCTTCAGACGTATGCTTGAGTGCAGCAAAATGTAGCACAGTGACTATTTTGTCAACTAAACATCATAAAACAATACATATTTTAGTAAACGGGACATTATAATCTCCGCACATTAACTCTATATTTGCCTCTGCCATGGTGCCAAAATGAAATGAAATAAAATAAACAATATATAGGGGTTGCTTCTTCTCTGAACTTCTATGTATACTGCATCCCTCCAAATCAAATAAACCATAAACAAATACATAAAGTCGTGTTCACTGCAGCGATCTATTTCACACACAAAACTATATGAAAACTTGGTGATATACAGTTTTCTCCTGGAGACCAAGGGAAGACAGGCTTCTCCTGTGTTTCAGCCTTTGTTATCATTTTGATAATTAAAAATATATATTGTGGTTGTTTTTGCATTCAGGGCATACAAGAGGTGTAACATTATTTTAATACCAAAACTATATTGAAATAGATTCTAGCTTGAACAGCAACTAAGTAGCTGTAACATTACTGGGTTATTTGGTGATAACGAAGTAAAGTAACTTCAGACGCAGACGTCACGTAGCTTCTCAGACGAGAGGGGTGGCGACGAGAGTGTCACGTGACTTCTCTCACGGCATAGTTCACGGCATGGTAGGCGACGACCGACACGATTGTCTGCTCAGTGAGTTCGCTCTTTGGCACAAATCACACCTCATAGAGCAGGCTGATCAGCAGAGGGTACACCCTGCAGTTCGCCTCCCCCCCCCCCCCACAGTTTTCAATGGGATACAGGAAACACTCCTGTCATCCCAAGAACAGTGTCTTGCGCTCCAAGCAGAGCTGCGGGAACTCCTGTTGAAAGAGGCTATTTCCAGGGTTCCTCAAGGGGAAGAAAATCAGGGGTATTACTCCCGCTATTTTCTTGTCCCGAAAAAGACAGGGGGGATGAGGTTCGTAAACTCAGCCACCAGAGCGCGCTCTTGCGGCAGCGAGTGGAGGAACTGCAGCGAGATCTCCTCCGGCGTGTCTAAAAAACCCGCACAGCCCTCTCCGTGACGCAGCTGCTTGGCATTCGCATCAGCTGGTCACGCGGTGATCCCCATGGGTCTCCCCCACAGGAGGAGACTCCAGAGGTGGGTCATTCGCTGCAGAAGCCTGCTGTTTTAACCTATTGGGTTATAAACTGCATAGCTCGCGGCATTCCTCTGTCTCAGATATGCCTCCTACAGAGCACGGTCATGACGACCATTACAGCATATCACAGAGAAGCCTCTCCAACGGGGGAGTGAGACCCATCCTTGATCTATCAGTATTCCCATGCTGACGATCAAACAGGTGCTGGAATGTGTTCACCAGGACGACTGGTTCACTTTCACCTGAAGGAGGATGCATACTTCCATACCCACCATCCCGAAACACAGGAAATTCCTGCGTTTCTCTTTTTAGGAAATATCAGACCAGACAATCGTCTGCTGTTTGGATGTTCCCTGGCTCCTCGCATTTTGTGTAGAGTAGGCTGGAGCCACTACACAGAGAGGAGGGATGAGAATGAGGTTTTTTCTCTGGACGACCTGCTGTTTGAGGTTCGATCCAGCATGAGGAAGTCGCTTTACAGACGTTACATCTCGTATCGCATCTGTCAAAGCTCAAAGATCCCCATGGGTCTCCCCCACAGGAGGAGACTCCAGAGGTGGGTCTTTCGCTGCAGCGAGTGGAGGAACTGACATCTCCCTATCCAGCGTGTCACATCCCACAGCGTGGTGACAGCCCTCTCCGTGATACAGCTGCTCAGCATGACGTCAGCTGATCACGTGGGGATTCCCCGGGGTCTCCCCCACAGGAGGGGTCTCCAGAGGTGGTTCATTCGCCCACGCACCGACCCCGTGCGTCAGGGGTAAATGTGCTGGAGCTGTTCTCCGGGTTGGGAAGTATTCCAACACTTCGCCCCGTTGCTGTACAATCAAACATGTGTTGATTCGCCCAGCCAACAGGCCACGGCAGCCTACCTCAATCGCCAGGGAAGACAGCCGTTTATGCTAAACCGGCTTCACAAGGTCATCACAAACTTTTTTAGGTTAAGAGTGATCACCCTGGCTGGCTTCTTTCCCCCTCCTCAAAGCCAGAGGAATGTTCCTCCTCCACGGCTTGCACGGAGGAATGTCAGTGGAAGACATTTGCACAGTTGCATATTGGTCTTCTCCCTGTTCATTATTCAATTTTATTTGAGGGATGTTGTTACGCTTCCCGAGAAGTGACTGGAGATGAGAACCCGCTACGCAAACACTAGACGGAGACAGTGGTGAAGTGTCAAACAATAGTCTTTATTTGACCACGGCACAGGCAAGGTGTAGAGAGGAGCTCAGAGAAGACAGACGTGGAGCTGGATAGCTCAGGGGGAGACGGAGGTGCGGAGATGCACGGAGGAAGCACCGGCGTGGAGAGCCGGAGATCCAGAGCTGGCGAATGTAGTCTGGATGAGCTGGTGTGCGCGGAAGCACGGAGGGAACTCAGACGAGGAGTCGGAGGCTGGACGTGGCAAGCAGAGCGGCAGGTGTGTGTAGATCACTGAAGAATAAACGAAGAACTGGCGAAGTCTGAGGATGGGAACCAGGGTTTTAAGCAGGTGCAGGTGAGTAGTGGCAATCAGTGAGATGAACAACAGCAGTGGAGATGAGTTGGCGGGAATCAGAATGTAGGTCAGCCACGCCCAGCCAGGAAGACAAACAAACATAGAAGTGGAAAAGAAGGAGGAAGTACTGCAGATCCTCACAGTACCCCCCCCTCAACGGGAGCCTCCTGGCGACCACCAGGCTTGTCTGGATGAGCCCTGTGAAAGGCCCTTATCATTACAGGGTCCAGGACTCGGGAGCGAGGAACCCAGCATCGCTCCTCGAGGCCGTAACCCTCCCAGTCCACCAAATACTGTAAGCCCCTGCCCCGGCGCCTGACGTCCATGAGACGGTGCACTGTGTAGGCAGGATGGTCATCAATGACTCGGGGGGGAGGAGGGGGAACGGCCGGAGGGCTCAAGTCACTGGTGTGAACAGGCTTAATCTGGGAGACATGAAAAGTAGGATGGACTCTCAATGTTCTGGGAAGCTTCAGCCGGACTGCAGAGGGGTTAATAATCCTTTGAATGGAGAAGGGACCAATGAAGCGTGGAGACAACTTCTTCGATTCTGTGAGGAGAGGAATGTTCCTGGAAGATAACCAGACAGACTGACCTGGGACGTAAGGAGGAGCAGCTTGTCTGTGGCGATTGGCCGACTGTTGGTTCCGAGCTGAAGTCAGGAGGAGAGCAGAGCGAGTGTCTCTCCAGATCTTTTGACAACAACGAACATGCTGCTGGACCGAGGGAACTGCTAGTTCTCTCTCCTCTTCAGGGAACAGGGGCGGCTGGTACCCCAAAGAAGCCTCAAACGGGGAGAGACCAGTAGCAGAACACGTTAGGGAATTATGCGAGTACTCAACCCAGGGAAGATGGGAGCTCCAGGTAGAGGGGTTACGGTCAACGATGCAGCGGAGGGCTGACTCCAGGTCCTGGTTGGTTCGCTCAGTCTGACCGTTTGACTGGGGATGATATCCGGATGTTAAACTGACAGAAGCTCCCAGGGATTGACAGAACTCCTTCCACACTCGAGAGGTGAATTGAGGACCGCGGTCAGAAACTATGTCAGAAGGGATTCCATGTAGCCGGAAAACGTGTACAGAGAGGAGTTGGGAGGTCTCCAAGGCTGAAGGGAGCTTAGGAAGAGCTACAAAGTGGGCAGACTTAGAGAATCTATCAACAATGGTGAGAATTGTGGTGTTACCCTGGGAGGGAGGCAGACCAGTAACAAAGTCCAAGGCGATATGTGACCAGGGACGACTAGGGATGGGTAGAGGCTGAAGCAATCCTGCAGGTGTTTGGTGGGAGGACTTACTCCTAGCACACGTGGGACAGGAAGAAACAAACTCCTGAGTGTCCTTGTTGACAGTTGGCCACCAGAAGTGTCTCTTAAGAAGAGAGCGTGTGCGGTTTACTCCGGGATGGATGGAGAACCGGGAACTGTGGACCCACTGTAGAACCTTGGAGCGAGCAGCATCGGGAACGAACTGACGGTTCGGAGGACCGTTACCAGGATCTGCTTGCTCTCTCAAAGCCTCCTGGATGGTGTTATTAATCTCCCAAGAGAGGGCGCCTACAACACAACTCTTGGGCAGGATTGAACCAGCAGAGGGCTCGGGAGAGTCAGAAGAGTACAGTCTGGATAGAGCATCGGGCTTAACATTCCGGGAACCTGGACGGTATGTGAGACTAAAATTGAAGCGACTGAAGAAGAGAGCCCATCTGGCCTGTCGAGAGTTCAGCCGTCTCGCTGACTGGATGTAGGCGAGGTTCTTGTGGTCTGTCCAGACCAGGAATGACTGCTTGCTGCCCTCGAGCCAGTGTCTCCACTCCTCTAACGCCAACTTTACTCCCAGAAGCTCCCTGTTTCCAACGTCATAATTGCGCCCAGCAGGAGAGAGGCGGCGTGAAAAGAAAGCACAAGGATGAAGGATGTTATTAGAACCAGCAGTTTGTGACAAGACAGCTCCCACCCCAGTGTCTGACGCATCAACCTCCACAATAAACTGCTTCTCAGAGTCTGGCTGGATGAGGATGGGAGCAGAGGTGAACAGGGACTTGAGTTTGAGAAAAGCCTCATTAGCCTCTGGGGTCCAGAAGAACTTAATGTTGACAGAGGTGAGTCTTGAGAGAGGTGCAGCAACCTTACTGAAGTTCCTGATGAAGCGGCGGTAAAAGTTGGCGAAGCCCAGAAACCTCTGAAGCTCCCTCCTCGTAGTAGGGGCTGGCCACTCGACCACAGCCTCGATCTTTCCAGAATCTGCCTCCACTCTGCCCTGACTAATGATATAGCCCAGGAAGCTGATCCGGTTCTGGTGGAACTCACACTTCTCAGCCTTGACATAGAGCTTGTTCTCCAGCAGTCTCTGAAGCACCAGGCGGACATGGTTCTCGTGTTCCTCCTGGTCTTTGGAGAAAATCAAGATGTCGTCTATGTAAACAAAGACAAAGCGGTTAAGGAAATCACGCAGAACATCGTTGACCAGAGCCTGAAATACTGCTGGAGCGTTAGTGAGTCCAAAGGGCATGACTAGGTATTCAAAATGACCTAAGGGAGTGTTGAAAGCCGTCTTCCATTCATCCCCTTGACGGATACGGACCAGATGATAGGCGTTCCTAAGGTCAAGCTTGGTGAACAGGGTTGCCTCATGGAGAGGTTCAAAAGCAGAGGTGAGAAGGGGTAATGGGTACTTGTTCTTAACAGTAATGTTGTTTAACCCACGAAAGTCAATGCAAGGTCGCAGTGACTTATCCTTTTTGCCAACGAAGAAGAAACCGGCACCCACGGGAGAGGAGGAAGAACGAATAATCCCAGCAGCCACTGAGTCCGTGATATATAGCTCCATAGCCTCCTTCTCAGGACGGGACAGGTTGTAGAGGCGGCTGGTGGGTAGAGGAGCCCCAGGAAACAGATCTATAGAGCAGTCGTAGGGCCGATGAGGAGGAAGAGAGAGAGCCCTCTCCTTGCTGAAGACCAATCTCAGGTCGTGGTAGGTCGCAGGAACTCCAGTTAAGTCTACAGAAGCAGCAGAGTTTGGGGAGACAGAGACAGGAGGTACAGCAGATAACAGACAGTTAGCGAGACAGTGCTGATCCCATTCAATTATCTTTCCTTTGACCCAATCAATGTGTGGGTTGTGGGTTGTGGGTGCGAAGCCACGGATAACCCAATACCCTCGGCTACTGAGTGACAAGCTGCAGGCTATGAGGGTAAACTCGTCCACCATCTCCTGGATTACCAACTACCTCACGGACAGACCACAGTACGTCCGGCTGGGCAGTGTGCTGTCTGATGTGGTGGTTGGTAGTATTGGAGCCCCACAGGGGACTGTGCTGTCTCCTTTCCTGTTCACCTTATACACCTCTGACTTTCTATACAACTCAGAGTCATGCCACCTGCAGAAGTTTTCGGATGACTCTGCAGTGGTAGGGTGTATAAGGGATGGACGGGAGGAGGAGTACAGAGCGCTGGTGGGTGATTTTGTTGAGTGGACTGGAAGAAATCATCTGCTTTTGAATGTGGCCAAGACCAGAGAGATGGTCATTGATTTCAGGAGGAAGAGGACATCTCCTCCTCTGCCCCTGTGCATTCTGGGAGAGGATGTGGCAGTTGTGGAGGTCTACAAGTACCTGGGAGTGCACTTAGACAATGGGCTGAACTGGAGGATCAACACTGACGCTGTGTACAAGAAGGGGATGAGCAGACTCTATTTTCTGAGGAAGCTGAGATCCTTCAACGTATGCAGTAAGATGCTGGAGATCTTCTATCAGTCTGTTGTGGCTAGTGCACTCTTCTTTGCTGCGGTCTGCTGGGGGGGGCAGCATCAGAGCCGGTGACACCTGCAGGATCAATAAACTGATCAGGAAAGCTGGGTCAGTCATCGGCATCAAGCTGGAACCCTTTGAAGCTGTGGTGGAGAGGAGGACACTGAACAGGCTGTTGTCCATCATGGATAACCCCACCCATCCTCTCCACCTACAGCTGGACAGTCAACGGAGCTCCTTCTCCAACAGACTGCTGCAGCTCCCCTGTCTCAAGGACAGATACTGGAAAACATTCCTGCCCACTGCAATAACACTGTACAACAAATCACCTCTGGCTGGAAGAGAACTCTCTGCTCCATAGTTTCTCTAGAAATAAAACCACCTTGTACATTTTACTCACACATAATCTGTTTCATATTTAATACTCCATAATTCCATATATTTTGAATATATATATATTTGTATATTTGTATATATATATATATATATATATATATAATATCTGTATGTATATTTTCTATTTTGTATTTTGACATGTATATTTTATATTTTATTTTATATTTTATTTTATTTTATTTCTATTCTTGTATATTTTGTTTTATTGTAAAATGCCTTTTATGCTGCTGTAACAAAAACAATTTCCCAATTTGGGATCAATAAAGTACGATCTATCTATCTATCTATCTATACCAGAGGTGTGGAAGGTGCAGAGATTACCTTTAACTGGATGAGCTCTCTGTGGTTGCCGGAGGTGATCAATGTCAAAGGGGCTGACTGTGCTGTTACAGAGGAGATTATTTGTCCATTAAGTGCATAGGCTGTTAAAGGTTCATCTAACGGCTCCAGGCAGAGTCCCAGCTGTTCAGCTAACTCACGGTCCAAAAAACTATCCTCAGCACCAGAATCAATGAGAGCTTGGATAGGCAAAGTCATAGTATTAACACAAATCTTGGCGGGGTATTAGAAAACGGCACAAAGATGGAGGTAGAGAAGATGGCTGTGGACTCGTCAGGACCCCCCAATCTCACTGACGAGCTCCCACGTTTGGGCGTACAGGACAGTTGGAAATGACATGCCCAGCGTTGCCACAATACATGCATTCGCCAGCACACGCCCGACGTTGACGCTCCTCCGGAGATAGTCTAGCGCGACCCAGTTGTATAGCCTCCTCGTGAGAAGAGGTGCGCCCGCTGGGCGGCGAGAAAACGGAGGGAGACTTAAACACAGAGGGAACAGGGTAGGTGGAAAAACTGGGCTTACTGTGTGAGACAGGTGGATTCCGCTGTGTCCGCTCAGCTCTGCGCTCCCGCAAACGACAGTCCAGGCGGGACACCAAGGAAATCAGATCTTGGAGATCCGCTGGAACGTCTCGTGCAGCTAATTCATCCCGGAGCTGATCCTTTAATCCTCTCAAAAACACCGCCTTGAGAGCCGCCTCGTCCCATCGAGCCTCTGCAGCGAGTGTGTGAAACTCGATGGAATATTCGGCCACACTCCGGTTTCCCTGTTGTAAACCGAGCAGCTGATTCTCGGCGGAGCCAGAATAATTGGGATGATCAAAGACAGCAGAAAAACGCTCAGAGAAGCATTCGAAACGCAGATTGTCATAGTCCACTGAAGAGCTCAAAGCCTCTGCCCAGGTTAAAGCCTTGCCACGGAGCAAACTCAGAACATAATTAATCCGGGTAACATCAGCTGCAAACGAAACAGGACGCTGGCGAAAAACCTTGTTACACTGGAAAAGAAATCCTCTGCATTTCTCCACCTCACCGTGGAATGGCTCAGGGTCGGTGATGGGGAAATCCTGGCGTGGAGTAGGAGAAAAAGCTGGATTGGGAGTGGCAAGAGAAACTGCAGCCGAGGTAGTTAGAGCTGAGATCTGGCAAGCTAACTCTGAGACATGATGAGCCATGGATTGATTGCTCTCGACTAACGCCCGAATGAGCTGGTCGTGTTGACCCAGAAGGGAACCCTGACTAGACAGGGCATGATGGACTGTGGCGGGATCCGCTCCAGTGCTTGCGGGGTTCATTGTTGGCCAGTTCTTCTGTTACGCTTCCCGAGAAGTGACTGGAGATGAGAACCCGCTACGCAAACACTAGACGGAGACAGTGGTGAAGTGTCAAACAATAGTCTTTATTTGACCACGGCACAGGCAAGGTGTAGAGAGGAGCTCAGAGAAGACAGACGTGGAGCTGGATAGCTCAGGGGGAGACGGAGGTGCGGAGATGCACGGAGGAAGCACCGGCGTGGAGAGCCGGAGATCCAGAGCTGGCGAATGTAGTCTGGATGAGCTGGTGTGCGCGGAAGCACGGAGGGAACTCAGACGAGGAGTCGGAGGCTGGACGTGGCAAGCAGAGCGGCAGGTGTGTGTAGATCACTGAAGAATAAACGAAGAACTGGCGAAGTCTGAGGATGGGAACCAGGGTTTTAAGCAGGTGCAGGTGAGTAGTGGCAATCAGTGAGATGAACAACAGCAGTGGAGATGAGTTGGCGGGAATCAGAATGTAGGTCAGCCACGCCCAGCCAGGAAGACAAACAAACATAGAAGTGGAAAAGAAGGAGGAAGTACTGCAGATCCTCACAGATGTACCATTCCGCTCTAACACACCCTGTGCTGAGTGTCCTGTCAGAGTGAGTGACGTCAGGGATCCAGCTGTGCGCCTCTCTCCTGCCTCGGCACACGGAGAGTGGCCTGTATTTCCCTCTTATGAGAGGGACGTCCCCCTTTTTTCCCCTGACACATTTCGTACGGAATGTCTTGTCAGAGTGTGTGATGTTGGGGACCCAGCTGTGCGCTCTTCTGCCTGTCTGCACACAGAGAGCTGCTATTCCCCCTCCTTCTGTCACTGGGCAAAGTGTGACTTTAGTCTCTACTTTCTCACAGCGGACGGGTATGTATTATTCCCAGCCTTCGTCCTCTCATGGTAAATATTCATGTTATGCTATATTCCAGGGACTGTGATGCGCCATTCGCATGGCGCAATAGGCTTGGGTTATTATCTGAGCAGGTGTGGTTGTGCTTCTTGTACCGGGCGGACCCAGTGGGGCGCAGACTACATCTTGCTTCGCCCTTAACCCAATAGCGATAGCCTTAGAGGGCGAAGCCATATACGAAATAGAACTGAAGTTACCTACTGTAACTCCAGCTTCTATGAGTATTGGCGTAGCCCTCTAAGTTCTGGGCCCCACTGGCTCCACGAATAGCTGAAGAAAAAGTGTTTGTGTGGGAGCAGGTTGTCGGGTCCCCTTCCTATTTATACCGGAAGGGAGCCCGAGGGTGGGGCCCACCTTGCGGGCGGGCGTGGACTACAAGTGTTTTCAGTGCTGCGCGGGTGCGCAGGGGGATTACCCAATAGCGATAGCCTTAGAGGGCTACGCCAATACTCATAGAAGCTGGAGTTACAGTAGGTAACTTCAGTTCCGGAAGCTACTACCCCCGATATTGGTCCGTGGGGGAACAATACATCAGTGGACTAAAGTTCCGGTTTAATTTGTATATTGATTATTCTCACAATACAAACAATTTTAACGAGCCCTGAATTATGGGTTTTCTTTGAGACGTAGGAGCTGAGTTGAGGCTTAACAATGATGTGACAGAAATACTCACTAATAACTTTGGACATAATTGTGTAAATAATGAGATAACTATTCTGGGGGTTTTTGGTTTCAATTAGAACTAAAAAACAAACGGTTAAAACGTACCTTGGTCCTATTTAGTTTTAGTTTTGTGTTTACAAATTCAGACTGGACCAACATATGGAAGAAAAATGATGACTGGTTACCTGGCCTCAAAGGGAATCCGAGCATCAGAGGGGCGTGTTGGTCGTGTCCTCAGAGAAACGAACCAGCCATATCATGCAGATCGGTATCGTGTAGGTATTATTCAAAACATCTAGATTTTCCTGTATTGTACATTGCTGTGAACATATTGTGAGAACAATAACATTGTGTTTAATTCCTCAGAGATTAAGGAATTTAAATCCAGTGCCATACAGTGCAGAGTACATGGGTCACAAATTGCACATTGACCAAAACGAGAAACTGGTGATGTATGGGGTGACCCACGTCCTTGCCGTGGACGGATTCTCCAGCAACATTGTAAGCCACTCCACCATGCCAGTGAAAAACAACCTGACCATATATCAAGAGGTTTACCAGTAAGTTTCAGTGCCCTGTTTCTGTTATAATAATATAGTAATAACCTAATAAAAAGGTTGCAAACAGCAGACAGTAAATCATTTAGTAAACGTTTAGTTAAATAAAAACACAATGGCTAAATGTAGCTTTATTTGAACTGTTTTATTTGGGAAACATATTGTAAATCGAATACTTCTTAAACTACTGACAGGTAACCACTGTATATTGTACGTTACTTGGTAATTGATTGATGAGATCAACATTTTAACTGCGTAAAAGATTCGCTTTAGCAATGCTTAGGTTGTAACAACAAACATGAAATTCTGTTACATGTCATAAGACTTTTGTATTGCTGTTTTGCAGGAGTGCTGTCCTACGATATGCAATGTGGGACCAAATCCGAGTAGACCATGGAAAATAATTCTACTTGACTCTTTTCATGCAGGAGAAATTGGCAGACTACCGGAATAACACAGGCAGACAGCCATACATGCAAACAAAGTCAACACAGGCCAGTTGTTTTTTTATCTGAATTACAATCAACGTGTTCATACATGACATGTTACTTGTTAGACGCTTTTATCCAAAGCGACTTACATACTCAATACTGTGGACAATCCCCACATCGCCATTTCTGTCTTTTCTTCCTCACTTTATCTGCTGTTGTAATCATGTAAATTACCCTGTGGCGAGACAAATAAAAGATTTCTGATCCCATTATTCACCCAACTGCTAGCTGATAAAGCTGTCAATAGACCCATGGCGTTCACTAAACCTCTCTAGGGGACTGCTAGCTTTTTCCTATGACATAGGAGAGATACACAGTACTTTTGAACTGGATACAGGAAATGGATCAAATACAAAGCCTGAAATTGGGAAATTACAATGTGCTCTCTACATTTGACTCTTCTCATTTTTGTTTACTTGAAATGACAGAATCATATTATAGAAAGGATGTGGCCAGAGGTAAACAACAGGGTAAACTACCCTCTGAAAGGCGCACTCAACCACCTTGTTGACCAGGAGGAACTAAACCTTGAAGACAACATCACACGATATTGTGTGTCCACTCTTACCTGTCAGGTAGCCAACATTGGACTTGCCCGGATGGTGCAGTCCTGGAACAGAATCCAAGGTTTGGATAGCAGTTTTCAGAATGTTACTTAAGCCCCATAACAAATGACCTTCTTTATGCATTTTTATAAGTTGTACTTATATCCTACATTTGTTTCTCTCTGTATCCCCTTTTTTACACTAGGTTGATGGAAATGTTTAAATGTGGCATGTATATATTCCAATATTTCAATAATTGTCTGAGGAAAGACATATCTAATCTAGTTTATAGATTGCTCTTATTGCATGAAACATATATATCTGGTAAGTACATAAACAGTCAAATTAAAAACATACTTTTTAAAGTTTGTAAGAAGTGTACTAATAGCACAAGTAACATTTGTTGTAAGGGCAGGCCATGATTACACGCTGTGTGATGTTCATTGATATGCATGATATGTAACATTACACTAACAATGGCCACTTATTTGTGCTTTTCTTTTAAGGTAAGGGTATCCCAGATCAACTTGCTCATGGTGGATGCCCAAAGAGACTGCCTGCAGATCTTTTGCCTGAAGCTACAGATGCTGCAGACTGCTATTACCAGGAAGTGGGGTCCTCTCTGACACGAGTGTCGCTGTTTGGGAGAAACCCATTTGCCACTGTGGAGCACCAGACAGCAGCTGAACAAGAATTTGCAACGAACTATGCGGACATTGCTGAACTCTTTGAGCGTGCCATTCATAACCAGCCAGCACCATTCCAAAACGGGATAAAGGATCTCATAGACATTGTAAGAAGATACGTGTAAAGGCAAGTGCAGGGATCAGGAGCCAGTGTATACCCAGGTTGCTGGACTGTCTGCAGCACTGGATGCTTTAAGGGCCCTCCCCTAAAGTGGACAGCAGTTCAGTCGTTTATTGTTAAGTTTATTGTTTATTGTTAAGTGGTGTGTGTTCAAATTCCAGGTTCCATGATATCATCATACAGAAAATAATTGTTGTAGTTTTCTTTAGCTGTATGACTTGTTAATTGTTCATCTGCAATGTTTAATAAATGGAGAATTGTTTGAATGTGTGTCCATGGTATGTTTAATTATGTTTCTAAACACAGGCAAATAGCTGCATACGTAAGGCAATACAATCAAACGCTATTATTTTATCATCCACGCACCAACAGAACATTTGGAAATCAGCCATTAATCAGAGGTTGTCGAAGTACTTGAGTAAAAGTAGAAGTACTCAGATCTTGTACTTGAGTAAAAGTAGAATAGCAATAATACATATGACATCTATTTTTTTAACGTCTCCATTACCGATAAAAAGATCGTTAACGTTGGACCTTAACGGTACCACGGTCTTTAATAATTCATCCCCGGGGCCCCGTTAATACCGGGGCTCGGTACCCATCCCTAGTTTTAATTATTACATCATCAATATTACATTTCAAATAACCAAGAACTTGGTATCTCACAAAGAGCAAGTTGCTAGTGCTGCTAAGAACATACCTTTCAAACCCCATAGCTTCTGCAGGGTGAGGGGCTGCCTGGTGGTCTTGGTGGTGGGGCATTCCTTTCCAGTCAGGCTCCTTTCCCCTAAGGTGTCGGTGCCCCAAAACGCCACAGCCAACTCCTTCACGAACATGGAGTCCCTTGTGTTGTTTTTTATTTTTGCCCAGACCTCTGGACGCACTGGAATCTCCCCTTGCAAGTGAATGACAACAATCTGAAACATCAAATGTGTCCAGTAGCCTATACATAAAAGGTAGACACCAATATGAGACTGAGGAGCAAAAATAAAAAGGCTCCACTATGGAAATAATATATACCTTCCCATGCGGCTCGCTCTTTGAAGGGGGATTATTGGGGTGTGTGGGTGTCCAGGGTGCAGGCTCACACTGGGTCTCAGATTGTTCTTCTACAGAATGTGAATAAGACAAAGAAAGGACAAAAACATTTCAACAATAGTATAAATTCATATGCGTATATCTTGATGGGCTGATTGTTTACACATTTCACTGCCATCTTGTCTGTTTCTTTTATTGCAGTTGCTGATGAAAGTTCAAATGCAAAATCGATCCAAGACTGTCATTATTATTTGCTTGCAATTTAAAAACAAATGTACTTAATTTGTGAAAATACCTGGTTTAATAGTTTATCCAAATGAATGTTTAGATGTGCTGTCCTGTAGGTGGAGACTTCCCCTTCCAGCTCAGCTTTGGAATCCTCCAATTTAGCAGATCTTTATAATGTAATGAAAAATAAAATGATCAACAAAACAGCCTTTTAGCCTACCACCAGTCAAATCTGTTGTTACCCTATGACTGGTAGAAACACAAACATGAAATGTACCTTCTGTATTAACCGTCTAAAGATTAGTTCCTGTTGTAATTGTGCAGCTGTATTATCTGGGAAATAGAAGAATCGGATCAGGATTCGGTATTAGCAGACAATCAATATCAAATGACTCGGATGGTTATTAGCATCAGCATCTGATCACCTTTGTCTACTTGCAGCCTAAATACAAAGATAACTCCTCTCCTACCACTGCTTACCTCTATTAAGCCTTGGTAGAACTAGTGTCCTAGTCATAGGGTCCAGGACTGACTGAAGACATGTGGAACAGAGGACAGGCATCGTTTGATGTACAGGAAACTGGAACTTTGAACAGGTGTTTTCATCTTTTCTGCCTGAAGATTCTCAAGTTCTTGATCAGGTGTTTGATGTGGGCTGGCATGATCCTTTCTGCAGCGATAAAGAAAGACAACAAAGAAAACATTGTTAATAATAGCAATGATGGTAACAACAATAATATTAGTATAACTATTTATATAGCACTTACACAATTGCAAAGTGATTCTCACTACAAAAATAAAGAACAAAACAATACCATCAATCCAAAAACTAAGCATTAAAGAAGTTCAGTGACAAACATCCTCTGAAGTAAAGACCAAATCATGTGAAGCTTGAAATCGTTCAGTCTTTACAATGCACTGTTGTGAATGACATTCCAAAGGCTGAATCCAGACTCAGAAATAACTGGTGCTTTACCTGATACTGGAGAACACGTTCCACACGGAGCAGCAACCATCCGGCTGGGCCTTTTGCTGCATCTTCTCCCTCTCCACTGTTTCCAGTACATCTCTACTGCCTCTTTCCAATAAAACAGAAATGCCCCAAAAATCATATTTAAAAGTTAAAAACAATAACTTACTTTTGGCATTAAAATGGATTTGAATCTCACCTTTTTCCTGGATGTCAGGAAGGCCAGGAAATCGTTCCCTTCAAGTCCACAACCAGTCTTCTCTTTCTTTCACCCTCCGAAAATCTCCCAGCATGCACCAGGAAGAAGAAGAAGAGGAAGAAGCAGAAGCAGAAGATGCATTTTTCAGAACATTTTCCTTAAAAATAAGAAAACATACCGATTTCTTTTTGAGAGCATCCATTTCTGTGGATTCCCCTTCACAATGATCAACATCAACTACATCTTCTTGGATCCTTGGAACTCTGATTCGTTTTGGAGGATTTGATGTTGAGTCCTCAATCTCTTGGGTTTCTGTCAAAAGGTAAGTGAAGCTAACGTTAATGTTTAATGTCCATGGTAATGATTTTACCTTACTTTAATTTCGGTAGTTTACGTCAACGTAACGAGTATGCCGTTAAAGTAAGCGGCTTATTCTAACGTTAAAGTAAGCCATCTTAACGTACTAGTAACGTATATATTATATATATATATATAAATATATATATACGGCTTATAAGTCTGCATACTCTAGCCGTCAGAGTGAACAATAAGAAATATAAAGTTGACTGTTGAGTTGCTCAGTTTTTTTAGATTGTCAATACTATTACTGTATAACTAATATCTCAGGTTAAGAGGCACATTCAAATAAAGATTGGTCTTTAAATACATTTTGTCTTTTGAATTGTTTGTCTAAAGTCAAGGATCTAGAACTGGTACTTATAGTTTTAATGATACAGTCTGGTTATAATGCTGTTTGGAGGAGGCCTCACAGGTAAGAGCACTAACTAGCTACCATCACATGTACTGTACCTTAGCTTGACTTAAATGTATTAAACGTATAATTAAGTGATAGCAAAATATAAATAACTAATGTCATGCAAACATATTAATTTGCTTGATTCCAGTGTTGCATTTAGCACATTGCATACAAACGTTAAGGGATTTTAAGATTCTGAAGTATTATGCTAAAAACTCAATAACATAGATTATTATTTATAGTTTTGCTGAATAGTTTCATGTCCGCTTACCTTAGAAACGTGAAATGTGACGGCAGTGTGCAGATGGGGAGGCATGTTAGCTTAGCTTCTTAGCTTGAGCTAGCTCTGTTACTTCCCAGCTGGAGGCAGCAGCTCCCGCCTCGGCTCCGCCTCTTTGCCCTTATTTGGAGCAGGCTGGAGCAGGCGGGAGTTAGACTCAGACGTCACTGTCGAGCCGTTAGTGGCCGACTCCGCCTACTAAGGGCTTCTCGGCAACTCTGCAGAATCCTATGGGTGACGTCACGGACCCTACGTCCATTTATATATACAGTCTATGCTTCAGACGAGCTGACAACCGAAGAGTTAAATAAACGTACGAAGATTAGAAGAAACGAAAAATGGACTCACCATTACTGGAATCTCGGCCATGCCCCACCTGCCTTGGTTTGATCGCGGGCACCGATCTCCACCACCTCTGTTATGGCGCAGTTCCACTACAGCGCGGAGCTCGCTTTAAGCGTGCCGTGTCGTGCCGTCCCCGTTTTTGGTTGCGCTTCCACTAGGCCTAGTTACGGCCCGGCCCGGCCCGGGGCCACTTTTTCACCTCTTTTCTGGCCCGACAAAATTGTGGTTCTATCGGGGCCAACAAACAGGGCTGAGTCGGGCTGAGTATGCTAAACTAGAGAGAGGAGCGCTGGCAAGAGGGCTAGAACTACAACAAGATGGACATATTTGACCGTGATTTAATTGTAATACACGTTTCAAAATGATGCCGAAGTAACAACATACTGATACCGGTTAGTAAAAACCATGAATTAATGCTTTGTCAAGTCTGCAGACAGACGGCAGGCGAAAAACCTTTTAAAATTCGTGTTTTTCTAGATTGAGATTGGCTAAGCTAACGCAGTATATGCTCCGACCGTCCACACTCACAACAACGGCCTATACAGACATAAATAAAGCAGCGACTGTATTCACCATGACACAGGCAGTCTGTGGTGTGTACTTGTTTAACTTTTGTCGAGTTTCTGAACATATATAAGGAGCTGTGAGCTCTGAGTGCTAACAGCTAACGGCTGTGTTGTGTTTTCTGGAGTTCTCTGAAGATGACGTCACGGCTCCGCCTACACTGCGTTACTATAGTAACTACCCCAGTTCCTAAACTGTAATGGAAGCGCAGCATGAAGTGAGTCGGCCCAACGCGGCCAAGCCGTACCGAGCCTTACCGAGTGTGGCCGAGGCCGACCGTGTAGTGGAACTGCGGCATTAGAGTGTTTGGGGGACCAGGATATGGCCGAGGCGGTGCCATTCACTTTCGCCATTCAAGCGGGGCGAATGGCTCCGTTTGCCGTTGTCGGGCACTTCCGGGTTCGGTCCATGGAGGTCCACCGCCCTAGGTGATGACCATGGCGGCGGAGCGCAGCTGCTCCCAGTGGGCAGCAGGCTGGGCAGGGAGAGAGCTCTGCCACGCTACCGCGGGACAGGGCGACTGCAGATAAACACGGGTGTGTTGGGCATCTCGCTCATTGCTGGAGATGCCAGATCAGAGCGATTATTTGTAGCTTGATCGGGGCCGCCGCCGTTTTCTGCCGTGTGGTATCCCGGTGAGGGATCACGCCGCATGGCACTTTTCAAAAAGGACCGTGTTGATCTCCTGGGAGCCCCCGTGTTTACGGAAGGGCTCTTTGGATCGGAAAGAACACTGTCCCACACTCCCCGCCCCCTCTGTAAACTCCAGTATAGGAGCCAGCAGGTGAGCGCGTGCACGTGAGTGGAATAAACCGTAGTGCTGTCAAAGCACTGTGCGGGTTCAAGAGAGTGATGTGTGTGTGAGAAATGCATTCAGTGAAAACGATTGCATTTATCCCAGAGTAAGAGTCATCTCTCTCCACATTTCCATTTTTTCACCATAATGTCCGTTTCAAAGAGATGGCAGTTGACAGAGCCGCGGCCCCACGGGAGCTGCCGCGGTGCGTTCAAGAACCTCAGTAGAAAATCGGCCCCTTTTTCTGTGTCAGCCCCCATGCCAAAACTCCCTTTTATGGAAGGTTTGGCAGCGGAGTAGGCCACCAGAGAATATTACAGCTTCTTAGCTGTGGCTCCAAAGTCGAAAAGAGGCCCTGTTGCAAGAACGGTGGGTTACGTATATTAGACCCTCCAGAAAAACGCGATTATGCGATCGCATAATTTACCGCATAATCAGTAAAATGGCGCAGATTTTAAAAGGGCGCATATTTATTAAAAGGTCGCATAATCCCCGCATTTTTCCACACAAAATTGAGGGAAAAAAAAGTTAACGTGAAGTAGTGATGTCATCAGCTCGCGCAGGTAAACAACACCGTAGAGTGAATGTGTGGAACTCACACGAGAGAGAAAACAACAAGATCAGCGCCATATAGATTATTATATACTATTATACTATTATTATTATATACTATTATACGGCTCTGACCAAGATGAACAAATCGAATCCATCTCATTTGCCTACGAACATTTCTGCTAAAGACCGGGCAAAGCAGCACGCCGATGTCTTGCACGAAAGTGGGGGGAAACTATTCTGCACCCCGTGCAACTGTGTGTTGGAGCATAAGAGAAAATCGACGGTGACGACCCACTTTGATTCATTCAAACATTCGGAAATGCTTTCTGCTGCTGCGGTCAAGAAAGCCAAACAACTCGCGTTCACCGAGGCATCAACCTCCAAAACTCTTTCGAGGGCTACAAGAAACGAGGTGAGTAGCCTACAAGATTGAAGCTGGTCAGATAACGAACGAGTAAATGAAAACAGAATGAGGCGGAGAAGAGTGTGTGTGTGTGTGTGTGTGTGTGTGTGTGTGTGTGTGTGTGTGTGTGTGTGTGTGTGTGTGTGTGTGTGTGTGTGTGTGTGTGTGTGTGTGTGTGTGTGTGTGTGTGTGTGTGTGTGTGTGAGAGAGAGTGATTAAAATAGCCCATATATAAATACATAAATAACACTTTGTGATGTAGCTTGCTTCTAGTATGCTTGTTTATCATAGGAACTCTTTAAAAGGGCTCACTTTCATTCAGTAGTAGCCTAGTAACAGGGTGTGGGAGAAGAATCACCTTTTTTCCGCCTCCCGCATATTTCGCAACTTTTCGCATATTTAGCATATTTCCGCATATTTCGCAACTTCACCGCATAAAATCACATAAAAACCCTGCATGTTTAATCGCATAATCAAGGATTTTAGCCCGCATAATCAAGGATTTTAGCCCGCGTTTTTCTGGAGGGTCTAGTATATAGTAACCCTAGTTCAAGAGTGATGTGTGTGTGAAAAATGCATTTAGTAAAAACGATTGCATTTATCCCAGAGTAACGGGCCGTCTCCACGGCAGCGTTAAAAAAATCTTGGAGGTGGGCGTATCTGAAGCTTGGGGATTTTTTTGCGATCAACCAATCACATGAATCTCCCGCCCGCGACATACGAAGCCAAAAAGCCCGAAGTAAACTGGATATAAACTCCCCAAAACAGGCGAAAACATACCACTGTCTCTGCCACCTCCCTCCATGCCTGGCTCCTCCGGTTTATATCCCGGTAGGTCTGGTCATAAAGCACCGGGTGATTGATTCGCTACCGCTAATTTCTCCTCCATTTTTTGGAATATGAGGAAATGATCTGCGGGATATCTCTCCCAGCATACACGCCGTTTGATTGGCTAGAGCTTGAACTGTCAGATTTGCGTACACGGGATTTGATTGGCTGACGCTTCCTCCTCAGCTTCAAAAGTTGAACATTGTTCAACTTTGGATCTTGAAAATCCTGAGAATCTCCGCTCGCCTGCCCACAATGCATTTCGGCGAAAGCGAAAAAAAGTGACGTCACCCCATTCAAAGTGAATGGGCAGAAGCGTTTCAAGATTTTTTAACGCTGCCGTGGAGACGGCCCGTAAGAGTCATCTCTCTCCACATTCCACATTTTCCCATAATGTCTCGTTGAGATCGGCAAGGCCGTTTTCATACGATGTTAATTGGACACCCATTATGAGGCGCGGCCCCCGTGAGAGTGGCCGCGGTGCGTTCAGGGACCTCCGCAGAAGAACAGTGCGTTACGTAGTGTAACTCTAGTTCTAAAGTGATATGTGTGTGTAAAATGCATTCAGTAAAAACGATTGCATTTATCCCAGAGTAAGAGTCATCTCTCTCCACATTTCACATTTCCCCATAATGTCCGTTTCAAGGAGATGGCATTATGATGACGCGCGGCCCCCCCCTGTGAGAGTGGCCGCGGGGCGTTCAGGGACCTCCGCAGAAGAACAGTGGGTTACGTCGTGTAACTCTAGTTCTAAAGTGATATGTGTGTGTAAAATGCATTCAGTAAAAACGATTGCATTTATCCCAGAGTAAGAGTCATCTCTCTCCACATTCCACATTTTCCACATTTCCCCATAATGTCCGTTTCAAGAGACGGCATTATGACGACGCGCGGCCCCCCCCCCGAGAGCGGGCTGCGGTGCGTTCATGGACAGAAGAAACTCCGATTAATGCTTATTTCTCTCTAAGAGAAAACAGCATTATGGTGGAGCGCGCGCTCTCACTGGAGCATGCCGTGGTGCGTTCAGGGACCTCAGTTAAAAATCGGCCATTTTTTTCTCTGAGTGGAAACTACATTATAGAAAAACGGCCCTTTCTGTGTCAGCCCCCCATGGGTCAAACTTCCTTTTATGGAGGGTTTGACGGCGGAGTGGGCCACCAGAGAGTACCACAGCTTCATAGCTGCGGCGCCGCAGCTGATTGCACATCCCCTAACACAATGTTATGGGGAATGGAAAATCAGTGGTGTATTAACAGAGCGCATGGACAGGACACTGAGACTGGGTTATTCACTCCAGTTTTGCAGCATCCCTCCTCCGTTCAGAGACAGGAGAGAGGCACATCTGTCATCCCAGGAGGAGGTTTCCTCTCAGCATGTGCACTCTCAAGTCAGAGAGAAGGGGCATTATTCCCTGTACTTCCTGGTTCCCAAGAAGACAGGAGAATTCAGGCCCATTCTGGATCTTCAATGCCTGAACCAGCACATTGCATGCAAGAAGTTCCATATGTTAACTATGAAACAGTTACTGAGACTGGTGCAGCCAGGCGATTGGTTCACAACCATCGACCTGAAGAACGCTTACTTTCATGGCGAAATTGCTCCAAGAGCACAGAAAGTATTCGCGTTTTGCCTTCCAGGGGGCAGCCTACGAGTACAACAGACTGCCGTTCAGCCACGACGCTGCAACCGCTGCGGGACCATGGCATGAGGGACGACCTCATAGTTATGGCCAGGTCCAGGGAATGGGCAATACTGCACACAGCCCAATTGATCCTACACCTAACCAAGTTGGGTTGAAAAAGAAGTTGCGGTCAATTGGAAGAAGAGCTCCCCCATACCTCACCAGCAGGTAGAATATCTGGGGGTGATGCTCGATGCAGGCAGACTACGTGTCACCCTGACAGAAAGCAGACAGGCATCCCTGCTGCGGGCAGTCTGCAGGCTGCGTCAGGGGGCGACGGTGACAGCTTTGATCATCATGCAGACTTTGGGTCTCATGACGGCTGCTCACTCTGTAGTGCCACTCGGACTGCTGCATGCACGTCGCATGCAGATGTGGTTTACCGGCCTTCGTTTAGATCTTAAGACACAAACGACGTCTGCTGGCCATCCCCCACTCAGTAGAGAGCAACCTCCGATTCTGGGGGTCCCCAGAGAATCTGCGGAGGGGAGCTCCACTGGGGCAGGTAACCTCCTATATCACAGTCTTCACAGACGCTTCAAAGAAAAAGAAAGTGACAGGATGGGGGGGGACGTGTCTAGAAAGGGCTGTGGGTGGTTGCTGGCCTCTGGCGGCACAGCAGCCTCCTGGAGCTGCAAGCAGTGATGTTGGTCCTACAGCACGGCAAACCCTTAATACAGGGCAAACAGGTGCTAGTAAGGAGCGACAACCGCACCACAGTGGCGTAAATCAACAGGCAGGGCGGAGTCCGCTCAATAGCCTGGTTGACCGCAGCAGAGAAACTGTGGCTGTGGGTTTCACAGATTGTGTTGTCTCTAAGGGCTCTTCACATCCCGGGACGGGAGAACAGGGGGGCCGACCTCATGTCAAGAGGCGGACCCCTGCCAGACGAGTGGAGGCTTCACCCGGTGGTGGTGAAGCAGGTCTGGACTCAGTTCGGTAGAGCAGAGGTGGACCTGTTCGCCAATCGGCACAACAGCCACTGTGCCCTGTGGTTCTCCCTGGCTCGGTGGGACAACCCGCCCTTGGGGGTCGACACGTTTGCACACGAGCCATGGCCAAGAAAGTTGCTTTACGCCTTTCCACCGCTGCACCTTATCCCCCCCCCTCCTGGAGAGGGTGAGGCGGGAACAGCTGTCAATCATCCTGGTGGCCCCAGATCGCCGCCTGGCGCCGTGGTAACGCGGGGGTAACACAGATGATGGTGGGCCAGCCCTGGGCGATTCCTCAGGTCTGGGGAGCGCTGTCTCAGGAAGCAGGTGCAATAGGACGTTACCCACTCTGGGCCAACCTCTCCAGGCTTGGCTCCTGAGAGGGACAGGCTGAGACAGGTGGGGCTGTCGGATAACGTTATTCAGACTATCCAAGCAGCAAGAGCAGAATCCACCACAGCTTGTTACAGGCCAAAGTGGGCGGGATTCCGGCGATGGTGTGAAGGAAGGAGTCTAGAGCCTCTGTCGTGCACGCTGGGCTCTATTCTTACCTACTTACAGATACTGGTGGACAGGGGGCTGGCTCATTCCACAATTAAGGTGTATGCAGCAGCCATTTTGTCCTGCCATGAGGGATTTGGAGGCAGGTCAGTCTTCAGTCAGCCGCTTATGACGCGGTTTTTGCAGGGGGTCAGGAGGCAGCGCCCGGTAGTGCACGCCTCCGCCCCACAGTGGGACCTGCCGTTGGTGCTCGAGGCTCTGGTCACAGAACTATTTGAGCCTCTGGAGCTCTCCTCCCTGAAAGCACTGTCATGGAAGACAGCATTGCTACTTGCCTTGACTTCGGCTAAAAGAGTGTCCGAGCTGACCGCTCTGTCGGTACACCCAAGTTGTCTATTGATCCGGGGTGACCGTAGCGGGGCGACACTCAGGCCGAACCCCTCCTTTACTCCTAAAAGTATCAGAAGTTCATTCAGATCAAGGGCTATTCAGTTAGGTGGCTTTAATCTTCCACCCCATATTGGGGCCAGGGAGGCTAAATTGCACCTCCTCTGCCCAGTGCGTGCGCTAGCATGCTATGTAGAGCGCACGGCTGCCATTAGGCGCACTGAACAACTGTTTGTGTGCTTTAGGGATGGTGTGGCTGGAAAAGCCCTCTCAAAGAAGCGCCTAGCAGGATGGCTATGCGGGTGCATTACACATGCCTATGGACGGGCGGGGAGAGCCCTCCCCACTGGAGTCCGTGCACATTCTACACGGGCTGTGGCTGTGTCAACAGCCTTATTCAGCGGCGTGAGTGTAGAAGATATATGCACGGAGGCCTGGTCTACGCCAGGCCCCTTCATAAAATGTTATCTCCTGGACATGTCTGGCTCCTTCTCGTTGTCTGTGCTTGCCGGGGCAACGCATGACTGGTGAGAGGGGGGTGGCTGTGGGTCAGCAGGTATCTGACCCCCCCCTCGACATAAAGCACTTGTGTTTTCCCATGCTCCTGAGGGACTCGGCGGGGACCCTTCCTCACTATTGTCCATGCCCACTCTACACGGAGCGTGTGTGAGTGTGGGGGATGTGGTGCACTTATGTTTTCCCATGCTCCTGAGGGACCTGGGGAACATGGTGCGCGGTAGGCTCCAGACGGAGTCTCCGCACATTTTTTTTCCATGCACACTCTACACGAGGTAAGCGTGTGTGAGTGTGCCTTATCCAAGTTGCTGCCCCGACTTCTCCACGGTTACAACCGGATGGGAGGAAGTGGCGATGCAGTGGATATTAGCCAAAAGCCGGTCAGGGACGGTGTGGTGGGTCGATGTTGGACGACAGGGCGTTTATACATCGGGGCTCCGCCCACTGTACCCATAGAGTCCAGTAGAGGGCGGAGCCTGTGAGAGATATAACGGGGGGGTTACGTATTGTAACCCTAGTTATATAAACACAGGCGGAGCCCTCTACCTGGAGGCCCTGTCTTTCCTAGTCCGCTCGCTGAAGAGTGTATAGGATAGTGGGGCGGCGGCTGTAGCCGCCTTATATACTGTGGGCCTGCGCGCGCATTCAGGTAGGCTCGTCCCGATTGGCCGGCTACGTTTACGTAGATTCAGTAGGTGAAAGCACGCACAGCATGATAGAGAGTAGTACCCATAGAGTCCAATAGAGGGCTCAGCCTGTGTTTATATAACTAGGGTTACAATACGTAACCCCCCGTTATATGATTCTGGTTTCTTGAAGTTTGTATCTTATTGGTCAAATGCACTTATTGTAAGTCGCTTTGGATACAAGCGTCAGCTAAATGCAATGTAATGTAATGTGCTTTTGCCCTCACTGCCCTTTAACTAACAGTCTGTTATCTGTGTTGTCAATAGGAGTTAAAGAATCCCCCAGACAGGAACAGACGGGGGAGAGGCCTCAGCAGCTACCTGGCCATGGTTTGAGGCCATGCATGAGGCAATTGGGGGAAGGCCATCAATTCAGCCTCCCACCCTAGTTGCCTCATGCCCGATGTCAAGCCATGGCCAGACTGCTGCTGAGGCCTCCACCTCTGCTGAGGAAGGGCCTTCTCAAGTTTCCCTCAGCAGTGAGGAGGAACCCGTGCCCTCCACCAGCTCCCAACCACCTCCTAAAAGGCCAAGGCGGAGAAGCAGCGTTTTGGCCTTCCTGAAAAAGCAGGCAGAGAAGGACGAGGCCCGTGATGAAGCGCTCTATGAGCAGAATGAGCGGCTTGTACATTTGATTGCAGAGCTTGTGAAAAAAAAAAAAAACAATAAATGTGTAACTTGTTGAAAACACTAAAGTGGAGTTCTTCAGTAGATGATTTGGATAACACTCAGAAACAGTGCTTCAATAAACAAGCACCACAAGTCATAGCAGCTTTCTCAAATACAATACAACAGTTACTTTCAACAATATTTGTGCTAAAAATGCTAAAAAATGACTTGTAATGACAAACACTACATGCAAAATGACAGACCCACTCCAGTGAAATATATCAGCCAAATTATTTAACAACCAAAAACTTGCCTCAGAGGGCTTTCTAATGTGTACAGTGTACGACACCCTCTGTCCTTAGACCCTTGCAGCCAATGAGGAACAACTCCCAAAAAAAACCCTTTTAACAGGGGGAAGACATGGAAGAAACCTCAGGGAGAGCAGCAGAGCAGGGATCCCTCTCCCAGGACGGACAGACGTGCAATAGGTGTCGTACGTACAAATAAACATGACCAAAATAAAACATAACGGGGTGAACATCAACAAAAAAGATGGAGCTTAGTTGCTTCCAACTGGAAAATGCTGCTGCAGCAGGAGTAGCAACAATCCAAGCATGGCAACCTGCACCACAAGAGACACAATAACGTGCATTAGTAACATGTATTTATGGGGAATGATTGCATATTAAAAAAAATGAATGATGTACGAAAGCCATTAATGTAGTTACTATATAACGAAATAATCATGCTCATTTAGGTGTGGAGGACGCTGATGTGGGGCTGACACGTGTGCTGCCAGTCTGTCCCTATAGTGCTGACCAGCATGTTCATCCCTCTGCACAGGTCCCTGTGGAGGTAGCAGATCCTCTCCCTCAGTTGGCTCCAGGATGTCTCCAGCAGTGAGGCAGATGTTGTGGAGCACTGCACACACTGCTATCACCTTGGGGGAAAAGCTGTGATCCACTTCCAGGGCCTTGAAGAAGATCCCTCTCCACCGTGCCTTCATCATCCCAAAAGCCCTCTCCACAACCGATCGGGCTCTGGCATGGTGTCGGTTGAAGAGTGCCTCCACTCTACCCCTCAACGGTTCCCGGTATGGTGTGATGAGGTTAAGAGGTTCCCTCAGGCACGGGTAACCTCCATCCCCCACAATGTAATGGCCAGCTGGTGGGTAACAGCCCCTCACAAACACTGGACTGTTCCTGAGCACCCTGGTGTCGTGGACCGAACCAGGGTAGCCAACAACAATGTCCAGGAATTTGCCATAACTGAAGCTGGACAGAGAAGAACAGTTTCCTGTTCAGGTAATCCTGGGCATGGGGGCTATTGGGAGCCTTGATGCGGATGTGGCATCCATCTATAGCTCCCACACAGTGGCTGAAGGCTGGGCTGTTGGCAAGGCGATGAAAGCCATTGCCAACTTCAGCACACTGTGCCTGTGTGGGGAAATGGATGACATTCTCCAACAGACATAATATTGCCTCACACATCCTGTGGACAATATCAAAAACTGTGGTCTTGGGCACATCAAAAACCCTGGAGACAACCGAATAGGACAACCCATGTGCCAGCCAGTAGACCACCAGGAGGACCTCCACATGCTGAACCCAGCCATGGCTCTTCTCCCTCCTGAGAAGGGTCCTCAGGGCCTCAATGGATTCCCTCGACAGGCGGTAGTCTAATGTAAGGTCTATGGACTGATCCATATATATTTGTATTACAGGGACATGGTGGTTGAGGTTGGCATAGATGTCGATCCTCTCCTGTAGAAGACAAAACAGGTGTAAATAGTAAAAGGTTGAAATACATCAATATTGTGGCTGTCTTTTTTTTGTATACAATGATGCATATTTGTTGTGTAAGGCAAGCACATGGGAGGAGATAGCCTTCAAGTTTGCTCTAAATAACCAATACTGGAAATATGTTTGTTGGCTATAAACCATAACACAATTTTCTGTCAGAAAGTCCTCAAAGCTAACTTCACCCAAGTACACAAAAACACATGAAATATACAGGAACAGTTTCAGCTATACTCTTGATAGTATGTGCAATGTAAGCATGCTCTGTAATATATGATTAACACCTGTATCAGAATCCACTTACTCCTTGTAAACACACTGCCAGCCTCTGCAGTCGTGCTCTCCTTCTCTGAATATTTACTCCGTTGTTTTGCAACGCAGCAGCCACAAGCTCCATTTCTGCCATCTTGCTCTGAAACTGTGATACTGCCCACCTGCTCTTATATAGGACACTAATAGGGTCATTCAGCAACATACTATTCAGCTGGGTGGTTATTCATTGAGTGCAACAGTGTTGGGCCAGTGCTCATTTGATAGTAATGTCTTTGGGTAAACAACTATTTTGTCCCATAACACATCAATAAGCCAATACAGCTTCAAATCTAATTGAGACTTTTGGCCATATTTAAATTCTACATGTTATAAACTTAAGAATGGTGATATGTACAGCAATACAAATGTAGGTCTAACACGGTTTCCATCAATTGTTTTGTATATTGCCAGGAGGGTGAGGTGAGTGAGTGTGTGCAACAATTATCAATGTGACAACGATTTTCTTTGACTTTACTTATTTGTTTTAATTTCAACCATAATGAACAACATATTGTTCGCTGTTGCACACGTTCATGAAGCATAAAACAACACAATAACAGCGCTTATTAATGATGCGCTTATAGTAGTCCGCTTTCGGAAAGTTGTAGTTCAGCAGACGCACATTTATGACCTCCGCTGGCGCATCATAAACACGTCGGATAGTGAAAGTGCAGTCGGATTCTCTAAAGTACCGCAGTCTCTTCTCCTAAATCCTTTTGAATTCTCCTATCCACTAACCCTTAACCCCATGACCTTTCACTCCGAGGTCAAGGAATAGACGATAGGGTTAGAACTTAGGAGCTGTTTTTTTGGAGTATTCGAACGCAACCCGGGGTTGCGGTCGAATAGTCCATTTAGCTTAGGAACCTTCCTAACGGAGTGAAATGACCCGGAAGTCCCTCAGGCCCCGCTCACACGGGACCATTTGCGTTTATGCACAGTATGCGTATTCAAAAAAGTATTCCGTTCACATGCATTTGTTTCATTTAACGTGTCTGTTCAAACGAGGCCGCTGGAAACGCTGTAGTACATATGCTGGGACTGTAAGTGGCGCTGTAACTTCCGCCAAAATACACCAAAAGCCGCGAAGAAGAGCAACCCGAGCAGCCCCGCTGCAATGTTGCCATGGCTACCCTTCTGTTTAAGCCCCGAAACTGAAACTGAAACTGAAAGAAACTGAAAGAAACCGAATCTGTGGATATTGCATCCCGACCAAGAAGCACGTCTCCGTGGAGAGGACGGCTCAGAAAAGAGAGATATTCTCTACAAACACCGGGTGAGATCCTCCTTTGTCAATATAATGGATCAATGCATGAAATCTGACTCTGTTCATTTTGTTTAAGGAGTATATTGGGCGTTAACAATTCTGGTTTGCCTTTTATAATATTATTTCCTTCAAGAACCCCTTGTGCGTTTAATTAACACAGCTATTTTTGATAGTTGCTTCAGCAGTGAGCAGGAGAGGTGGGGAGAGGTGGGGCTATCGCTATTTTTTCAGGAAATATTCGTATCGAGGTGATTACACGGACTCGGTTGACCCCGTTATTGTTTGTGGGGTCAGTTTCTATCGGCCTCGTGTAAATAATAGGGCTATACGCACGCGAAACTATGCAGATACAAGCCGTTTTCTCCTCGTGTAAACGGCGCCTCAGTGGCAGCCATGATAAGTGCCGTTCGAATTCTCTAAATTAAAAGGAAAGGAGGTTTCAAACTTCCTTTATAAACTCCTTTAGCTTAGGAACCACTGGACCTCCCTAACCGAAAGGAGAGGAGAAAATGCTGCCCCACAATGCCTTGCGGCCGCGGCATTTGCCGTCACACAACAGTCGGCCGTTCACGGAAACAACCGATTATGAACGAGAAATGATATCATGAAAGTTACGGTGCTTATTAAGCATTTTAAAACGTATGTGGTAAGTTGCCAAAGTGCTTTGTTTTGAACGTTCATCAGTATTATAATCAAAAAGAGAAATATGAACGTTAGTTTTTACTGAAATGATCAAATAAAGTCAACATTTCACAGTCTTTACTGAGCTGTGTGGGGTTTGTTCAACTTTTAAAAGATGTTTGAATGGTGATATACACAGGGATAGATGTTAAGGACTAACGTTTATAATAAATACATTTGTATTGATTTTAAGATCTTTTCATACACTCATACGTATTGGGATTGTTATGTCAAGCTTTGGACCTTCTCAATATAACTATAATTTAATTACAGTTTCCAGATATTGGAAGAGGCCCATGAGTCTCTTTGCTAATTATCAATGGTCTTTGCAATTAACAGCAGATGTACCCATGTTAAGTAAATTGGCAAAGGTCAGAGGAACTCCAAGAGAGGTCTTCCTCAGATATAATACAGTTAAAGTCTTGTTAGTTAGTGGTTCATATCCAGCATGCATTAGCTAAGAAACGATAAGGATGTTGGTGTGTTAGTTAAATGTAAAGAAATGTATGTGCGCTCATGTGCAGACAATATATATAGTTTGTTAATTGGATAATTCATATCCTGCAAGGCTCCTAAAGACTTCATGAGATAATGACCTTTTGACATCTGGAACTTACATGTTGCTCTAATGTTGGTGCGTCCAAGTTTAGGAGACCTGACAATGTGTGTGCGTTAAACATGATTAGGGAACATGTTCGTGTGTCATTTAGGAAACCTATAAGTGTCGTGTGTTTTCTTGTGTTCGAGGGAGCATTTCTGCGATTGGTTGCTCTTGAAGCAAGGTAATGTTTCCCCATTGTTGTTTAGTGGTGCGCAACTAAATAATAATGATTAATCTCAACTATTCCTGTGTTTGTGTTTCATTGATTCCTCTCTGTTTCATTCTTTCATGTTGTGTGAGTGCTGGATCGCCACAACAGGATCATTTGTATTAATGTGGACCGGAGGGAGAGGGTGACGAGCATAAGTTTCACTTTCCTTTTTTATTTCAATTCCAACTTTGGTCATGAAGAATATGTTTCTCTGTTGTCCCCGTTCATAAAGCATAACAGCATCAGAGCACGGTGCAGAGTCTCTAGATGAGTTTACAGTAGTCCCTCGTTCTTATTAAACTTCCATGTTGTAGTCCGCTGGATAGAAAACTGTAGTTTCCATAGTTTCCCCACAGCAGCAGCAGGCGCACATTCATGACGTCCGCTGGCGCATCATAAACACGTCGGATAGTGAAAGTGCAGTCGATTCTCTAAAGTACCGCAGTCTCTTCTCCTAAGTCCTTTTGAATTCTCCTATCCACTATCCCTTAACCCCATGACGTTTCACTCCGAGGTCAAGGAATAGACGATAGGGTTAGAACTTAGGAGCTGATTTTTGGAGTATTCGACCGCAACCCGGCTCTGAGTGGTGTGAACAAAGCGGGAGCAGAAAAGGGAAACCGGAGCTGAACCAGAAAAGCTCTAGCTCGGAGCTAGAAAGGGAAAAGCGCTGGTGTGAAAGCCGCATCTCTGTTCCTGAGAAAGTGTGTGTGAGCTCCAGCACTACTGATCCATCATCTGTGTGTCTGGATCAACCTCTGAATGGACTCTGTGCTCTTTTTTCTGGAGCGTTTACCTCGGACTATAGGAGCTAGCTTAGCATGCTAGCTGGAAACACGTTAGCAACACTAGTCAGATTGAGAGTTTGATGGAGAGAGAAACGGTGTGTTTAACGGAGTCTGCAGGAAAAGGTGATCTAGGAAACATGAGTAAAGTCCAAATGCTCGAGGAGGAGCTGTCTCTTTCCAAAGAGGAGAACAAGAGACTCCAGAAACTACTGGACGCTGTTTTACAGCCTCAGCTTCGGATACACAGAGCAGGTCTGTTCCCTTTACTCTCCATTAACACTTTAAACTCTTCAGTAGCACTTTATTATCACATTAACAACACTTTAGACACTTTATCAGCACGTGCTGCAGGTAGTACATCCTGAAGTAAAAGTACAAACACCACACTGAAAATACTCCATTACAAGTTAAAGGGGACCTATCATGCAAAATGCACTTTTGTACGTCTTTTCTACATGAATATGTGTCCCCGGTGTTCCAGGGAACTCACCAAGTGTCAGAAAACACAACCCTCTCTATTTTCCTCCATACCCAATGTGGAGGAAACTTCTGTGTAGTAATGCATGGAGTCACCGACTCAGGAAGGAGACACGGTGAGAGTTGGAGCTTTGATGTCAAACACTGATGGGTTTATTCAGAGTATTCGGCCGGAGGATTCACATCACAAATCAAAGAGTCAGAGGTTCTGACCACACGGTAGAGTTGCCACGTCAATTCTGAAGAGCCTCTCTCTATGTTAGACCTTTTAACTGGTTCACAGAGAGAAATCAACATCTCTGAAGGAGTAGACTAAACAGCTGGGAACACTGAGCCACCTGCGTCCGACACTCATGGCCTCAAGGATTTCACATCCTAGAGCCCACAAACACTGATAAAGAAGTGCCTCAGTGTTCTCACAACAATTACCATTCGTGCCAGACAAGTTGACCGGTCACACACTGGTGACAACAACACATATGGCACCAAGGCCTTTCCTTAAAGGAGATAACACATGTCAGAGTAAAAGGTTAGATATCTAGAAGAATTATTCCTTAACAGTTCCTCTCTTTTTATCATTTTTGATAACCTTAAAACATTAGTCTAATAATAATTCTGGTCAATACTTAAATCAATAGGCGTCTTCAGATTCGAGTGTGGTCTCACCTTACATTCAATTACATCACAAAGTAGAGTAAGATTGAAACATTCAATCACAATGATTGATACAGGCAATCATAATAGGAACAATTATCTCTCATCAGTGTTTGGAGCATCTTTTGTCAATAAGCACAATAATGAACACACATAAAAACACAGATACATAATAGCAAAATATTTGTTTTAAACTAATATCTTTTATCATTTAAACCATTAGTTAATGTCATTTATCAAACTATAAAATCAAAACCAGCAGCAGCTTAAAGATTTGCTTTAAGGCGATCACTAGTCAAAAGCATTTAAAACGTAGGATCATCAGAGATCCAGCTAAGGCATAAAAGTCACAGTGGTGATTTGATCAATCTGTAATCGGCAAAGTTGCAGTGTCCTCAATTTTAGGATTACTTTACGTTTACTTAATTACGCTTTAGCCAAGAGTAAGGCACTTAGTCTTAGTAAAATCAATACATTCATTTTAGTCAAGTACATTGTTCAAAATCTGAAAAGGAAAAGTTAGGCAAATATTCAAAGACTTTTGTAAAAACCTGGAAAGGAAAGATTAAACATTCTTAAAACTTTAATTCATACATTTGTAAATGCTACAACTGATCTGTACCAAATGAAGTCTATCACTTATTCTTATTAGCCATACTTACCTGAAAATCTACTTATGGTACTTGGAAAGGGTTCTTCTGTGTTTATCTAATGTTGAATATAGAATATCAATTTCTTTAAATTATACTTCTCTAATTTGAGGATCAAATATGCTACATAATTGTTATATCAATTATTATAAATATTTGTTTTGGGCCAAAACTGAAATTAATCTAGTACTTGAAACATCATTTTATGTCTGTCTGTGCATGGGTAATACATTACAGAGTAGTGTTGTTAAGCCTGAGTGCTGGATGATTAAGGATATTAACATTATCTGTTATAATATTAGAAATACCTTATTATTCAATACCTTATAATCTGAAAATATTTATTTATTAATTTTGTTTAGTGTGAAAGTGTAATCTGATCTGACTAAATATATTTATCACCACTATTTAACACATGTCTGGTCATTGGAAATATAAAAAACAATCATTAATTGTACATCTTTAAACATCTGGACATTCAATTCAAAGTTCATCTTTGTACGAGAGCTGGAAGAACATGTCCGTCAGGCTTCCTGACTCGTTCTCCCTTTATGACACCGAGTGTCTGGTGTGTAAAGGCATCCTGATACTGTAGATTAGCACTGAGGTGCTGATTGGCTCAAACTCTTCTCCATCAGAGCGCCATATTTCAACCCCCCCCAATTGCTCTGCTTTTGTGTGGCTCATTCAGTGAGCTCTGTAGCTGATCCCCCCAGTGAGACGGAGGCTCATCTGCCTGTATTCCTTCTGCTATCTGCTTGAGAGCAACTGCGTATTCCTGATGCATCCAGGTGTCCCCCCCGTGATGGGAGAGGTTAGGAAGACATCAAACTCCTCCAAGAAACATGGAACATTGTATTATAGAAGCCTCTGAAACCCTCGCTCGTCCTGCAGGGTTGTCTGCTAGAGCCCACCGAGCAGAAAGATGAAGAGAAGAACCCCCTCTTATCAGAAAGGTGAAGAGAAGCATCCCATCTCGAACGACCTCGTGCTTCCTTGCACGTGGCTGGGGGGTGCTCTCTGCACCCGGAGAGTGTGACCCTCTCTCTCTGACCCTTGGCCTTGAGAGCTGTCCTAGTTATTGGGTTAACACCTGATAGGGATGTTTTTCTGAGTGAAGACAACTCAAAGTAATGGATTAGCACATTATCATTTAATTACAAAAATAGGATAGGCCCCTCAGAATTATTTGGGAGCCTTCCTGACACATGCACATTATCATTTTGAAGGTTTGTGTTAGTCATTGAACATGCAAGAATCATATACTCATCAGTCCATAGCAGAGAAATGTTATTGTAAGTTAAAGGTGAGCTAGTCCCTGTGGATATAACCCCTTCTCAATGATTCTAAATGTATATTAATTCACCATTTACCTTTTGATAACATATTAGTTTATCAGAAATATTTTGTCTCTTCCATAAAACATAGGTTTGAGAAATAAATTACCCAATATAAAATCAATTACTCAATATAATTGACTCTTCCCTCCCTTTTCTTACATATGGTACATATGAAATAATAACTTAGGAGTCTATTTAAGCATGGTATAGTTTATAATCTATTAATCGAGAAGACTCGGTATCACCTGTGTGCAGCTTACAAAAACCCATTGTGAGAAACATATATTATGCAGGAAATTGATACATTTGTTGAAAAACAAAGCATATCTGATTTGGGAGGAAAAGTTTCATCCCTTTAACATCTGAGTTATTACTGAAGGCATAGCATGAATGATACTGGGTGTCTGAGGGTGTCATTACTGAGAAATGTCAAACAACATCAAAACCTTACATTTGAAAACAGGTTTGCATTCCTCCACTGAAGGTGACGTTATCATTGGAAACAATAAAAGCTAATTGTTTTGATGTAGAATCTATATATTGAATCGTTAGAGCAGAACATAATGGTTGTATTGTAGCCTGAGTTTTGTGCAGCCTTTAGTTTTACCAGGTGGAAACATTGTCTATGTAATGTGAATACATGTAGAACTAGACATTAAGAGACCCCTGACATTAGGCCTATTTGAAACAATAGTAGGGGCTTTTACCAGCTCGCCCACTTACAGGCATCATAGCAGTATGAATAGCCTTCAAAACAACCCACTCTGCGGTAACGAGAGTCATGTATCTGAACCAAATGCCCTAAGTGAAGCCGTTAGTCTCATCTGACTGACCCAAGGGTTGGTGCTGGTGTGACAGGGAGGCTTCCAAGTGTTCATAGCAGATGTCATGCTTTCAGTTCATGGCTCAGTGGGGGGGAGCAGACCCATGTGAGACAGTATCAACGGCTGTAATGTTCAGTTTGAGGAGTGTCATTCTCTCTGGGAGCAGGAAATGGTGTCCATTCAGACCAGACCATTAATGTCATGTAGAGCAGCCATAGCATCTCTGTGACTGCACTCAGCCGGACTGCAGCAGGGCAGAACTGGGTGACTTTTAGTGAAGCCGTCCAAGGCCATAGACAAAATGGAACCACGTACTAACAAAAGGGACACAAGGTCATCAATGTCTCTCTTTACCTTTGGCCTAATTGTAAAACAAATTAGTGGAAGAAATGTGGAACCCTAATCCATCATCATGTGACATTTAGAGTTAATTTAAATATTTACTTATGGGTTGCAGTCAAATTAACATTAGAACTAAAGTCAGTCAAAATTGGACGTGCACGGATCAGAATCTAATCAATACACCATTTTCCCAGCTCTGTAATGAAAAGGATATCAAGATGAGGTACATTACAGGAGTGATAAAACATCCAAACATGCACACGTATCTTATTCTAGTAGAGATTAGAGGACAGGTCTAATGCTGTGAACAAAATGATCAAGTCAAGTTATTTTATTTATTTTATCTTATGTACCACATTTAATTTAATAATTCATCTTAAATTACTAATAACTTTAAAGAAGGCAACCATTTACAATGTGGATAAGGTGACTACTTATCCAAAGTGTGTGTGTGTGTGTGTGTGTGTGTGTGTGTGTGTGTGTGTGTGTGTGTGTGTGTGTGTGTGTGTGTGTGTGTGTGTGTGTGTGTGTGTGGTGTGTGTGTGTGTGTGTGTGTGTGTGTGTGTGTGTGTGTGTGTGTGTGTGTGTGTGTGTGTGTGTGTGTGTGTGTGTGTGTGTGTGTGGTGTGTGTGTGTGTGTGTGTGTGTGTGTGTGTGTGTGTGTGTTGTGTGTGTGTGTGTGTGTGTGTGTGTGTGTAGTGTGTGTGTGTGTGTGTGTGTGTTGTGTGTGTGGTGGGTGGGTGGGTGTGTGAACAGCTTGTCTGCCCAAGGTTAAAACATTTGGGACAGCAGTGAGAATGTTATGAGAAACAATTTGTTGCTTAGACTGAACTCGAAAGAAGCTGAGATTAGAACATTTGAAATAATCAAACACTTGTACATTAATTAAATACATTTGACATTTAGCTTGAGCTGGGTTCAATACTTTCTTTATGGTATTTAAATTGGGCTCAAGTAGAACCTTTACATGGATTTGGCTTGCAACACAAAGTGATACCGATCTCTGTCTGTTATGATTTGAAAGTCTCATGATTTAAAGTGTAGGGCTGTGAAGGAGAGGCCCTTGGAAAACAACATCTATTTTGTTTAACTGTAATTACTTATTGTAAAGAGATTGCAACATTATACTTTTAAAAGAATTGCTCAATTCATTTAACACATTATTATGCACACTGTAATGAAAACGTCAACAAATATATTGATCCTGGCTTAACCAGCGACCTTTACTCTTTTGTTCATAAACTCGGTTTCAGAAAACTTGTCAGTAGTTTAACAACTATTATAATTGTAGTAATGTCTATGGAGACCAATTGGTTGATACGAGAAATCATTTGAAGCAGTTTAATAAAGAATGTTAAACTATATTTAAAACTGTAATTAAACTTCAACTTATATTAATTATCTGAATCCAGTGGCCAGTTGGAACAGATAATCAACAGAGTTTCCATTTTGCAGCAACAGCGCAAAAGGTTTCAACAATAATTTGTATTATGTCTGAGTCTAGTTCTGTCTTATCAGCTTTGTTTCGGAATGTGTTCAATACATTACGTTTTTTTTCATTATTACCATACAATACATAGATTTAAGAATAAATGAAACAAATAATACAACATTGACCTAAAACAGCAGACAGATTTTGCCACCCTGACCTCCTCAGGCAGGTCTTTACGACCAGCAGTGATGCCTCTGAGGGTCTCGGGGTGCAGGACGGGGCATAGGGTTTATAAAAGGTCACAAACATACCAGCAATACAATTTAAGAATGTATTCTTAAAGTAATATAATCTTCTCTTCTTCTTACACCTACAGCGCACACCCTGAACAGTGTGCTCCTTGTTTACATTTTCCTCTGCACACTCAGATGCAGGACATAAAACACTCTTTTGCTATTTATTTTCATTTTGCAGCACATCTATACTACCAGAATTTTGCAAAACACTATATATTATTTATTTTTCTCAAGTAATTTACTTTTGGTGAGTTAACTAAAGCTTAGTTTATTTTACCCTGGCTATGGACTGATTCATTATTAGTTGTTACAAAACATGCACAAGACGGCGGTTAGTACAAGAAAAACCACACTGCAATTAGACGAACAAACATGAACTCATAATAAACACCAGCGTGACAGCAAAGTTCATCCAGCTCAATTTAGTCCGGATTAAAGAGGTTTCAGAGGGGGTAGGGATATGATCTCTCCCCAATGGGGAATCCAGTGGGGCACCTTGACTCGCGCACCCACCCTTGTATACAAGTCCTAGATCGGTGCCTGAAGACCGTCCAAGAGCAATAACTAGCTTATCCTCTTGCGACCCCACTATCCCTGCTCTAGTGGTGCTATGCCCCCCGATCAGGAGCACATAGACTTTTTTCTCCTCTACCCTTTCTATCCGAAACCACACAGTTAACTGTAGTCCTACTCGACCAGCCTACACACCTCCCATCATGTTCATCCCAACGATGAAACACAGTTTTGCTCTACACTTGCATCCCACTGCCCACCCATGATCAATTAGCCTATCATTTTATGTATGCACCCCGGACCGGCACCAGCTCCTCCAGCAATGTAGGGAGCCTGTCGCATCAGGTAATGCACGCACCTCGCACCTGCCAGCACATCGTAAACGGCCACAAGCCACGAGAGTGCTTTTAAACCGTCTCGTTTTTAATAGAGACGGCGGTGGTGTGAGTTAAAGCTATAGACAAAAGCTGTGATTTTCTCCCTCTGAGTTCACTTCACCAGCTCATGCAGATACGGGGAGGTATTTGACACACATTCCCCGGAGCCGCAGCAGCTGGAGCCGTGTTTTTTTTTAGAGGCGCTGGGGGTAATATCTCTGGCTGCTTGAGTTAACTGCTAGTGTTGGCCGCTGAAACCCCCGGAATCTCGGCGATTTGTTCATTACAAATCTCTATTTTGATTTCACACAGAAGTTCCACTTTACTGCTGCCCTCATTAAGGTCTTTTTAAACATCTCCGTGTATGCCTGCACGGCACATACGTCCCGAGCAGCACACACAGAGGGAACCAGCCAAGACAGAGTCCCTGGATGATCCCCTGGGGTTACTAGCCCCAAATGTTCATTAACCAAAACGAAACGCAGCCGCTTAGCTTCACAGATAATTTTAGGATACCGTCAATCACAGATTATGGTAAGGCAATGTCCAAATGTAGATTTGAAATCACACTTACCAGTCTCTGAAGATCTGTTGGTATCCTGCCGACAACGCCAATTTGTGGAGGAAAACTTCTGTGTAGTAATGCATGGAGTCACAACAATTACCTAACACCCAAATCTCTAAAAAAGGGGCTGCAACGGATCTGATAAAAACTGATCCAGATTTGAACACTGTCCTGACGTCAGGACGGTGGCGCTACGGCTATTGGGCCAACTCTCCACCTATCAGGGGAATGTGGGGTTGGGCCACGGCCGGCCATTGCCGCTCGAAAGCGCTGGAGACGCTGTAGTACATATGCCAGGCCTGTAAGTGGCGCTGTAGTCTGCCACAAAAGCAGCGAAGAAGACTTCCCGCCCATAGTTACCATGGTTACCCTTCTGTTTATTCTCCGCTGTGGCTTTCTTTCTCCCTCCCCGAGGCAAGCGTTTGCTCCCGCTGCTTTAATTCAATGCAATCCCTCCCCGTCGAGGCAAGCACTGTAATTCTCTCCGGTTAGTCCACCAGCAGATGACAAACACCCACCTCTCCGCCTCTTCCAAGGAACGAGGGGACCGTGCGGCAGAGTTTCAGTTTCAGTTTCTTTTCGCCGGTCAAGATGTCCGTTAAAGTTTAAATCTTCCGGACAAAATTAGAAAAGTGCCGGTCAAAGGTCTTATTTGTTATTTATTGAGCTTTAAAACAAATGAATAACGACTCTATATAATAAAACACGGAGGACGGAGATCTCTTTTTCTCCCCCTCTTCTGACAGCCCAGCAGCTGATCAGAGCACGTCTCCCCTCTCCTGCAGGGGGGCGTGGTCAGCAGAATCAGACCCGTAGACAGCAAACAGCACATAGAGCGAAATGAGGCATGGCTAAAATGCATGATCTGTTTGGTATTTTGAAAACAGAAACGTATAATATACAATATATCATTTAAATATAGTATGATAGGTCCACTTTAAAGTACTGCATATCTTATTTAAAGTGGACCTTTCATGCTATCAGCTGCTGGGCTGTCAGATGAGGGGGAGAAAAAGAGATCTCCGTCCTCCGTGTTTTATTATATAGAGTCGTTATTCATTTGTTTTAAAGCTCAATAAATAACAAATATGACCACCACAACAGAAAGATATGGACACAAGATGTGTGCAAATTTATTTAGTTTCCTATCCATGTGGACATGATTTAAGTGTGGGGGGGGGGGACCTCCTCTAGGGGGGGACCTCACCTCCTCTAGGGGGGACCTAACCTCCTCTAGGGGGGACCTAACCTCCTCTAGGGGGGTCCCCTCGATGCATGCTCCCCCGGGAAGATGTGTTTTTAAATATTGAAGTTAAAGCATCAATCTGGTGCACTTTGAGAGCAACATGAGGAGCTCTATAGATACATCTCTCAACACCCATATGAAACTGAACTGGAAACAGATTTAATTTTTCTTTATGGATATTTTACAAATCACTCTCCTTTCAAACTGTATTCTTGTTTATTAATAACAACTTTTTTTACTGTCATATAGTATTTTATACCCGTTTACTTTATTCTCTTATTTTGTTATAACTATAATGATCATATAAAGATGTGCCTTTACCTCACTGGTTGTAGAAGCTTCTTGTATTCGTTAGCATAGCTAGCTAACCAGATGCTAATAACAGCAAAGGTATTGACTGTATGATCAGTATGACAGATGAACAGATCTCCACTGGGCTTTCAGCTAAAGACACAGCCACGCAGAAACTGCGGCATGTGTACGGCTCCTTATGGGTACTGCAATCTTTGGAAGAGCCGGAGCGACGTTCTGGTGCTCTCCATCAGAACTGCACCCCTGTCAGACCAGACATATACCACGTGATGACACGTTAGGCTTGTGTTGTGTTCAAGGACCCTGACCTTGGCCAGGAAAAACAGGCACTCGCTTTTTTAATTGTTTTGCGGTCTAGATTTCTTTAATTTTTTTTTTTTTGCGTGTGTTTATAAATTATCTCGAGGGCCGTACCAAATGGTAGACGGCCCGGGGGCTGGAGGTTCCCCACCCCTGCTTTAAATGGAAGATCCCCATAGGCCCCGCCCACTCGATCGGATTGGTATCGGACGATACTGATTCCGGCGATTGATAATAAATATGTTCAATAATAAATTAAACACATCTAAAATGTTACTTGATAAAGAATAGGGGAACTATTACAAAGGTCATTAACCTGTTTAGCCCTGAGCCTGTTTTTCAGGTCTCAGGCTCGAAAATGACATTCCCAGAACAAATGACCATATCTTCCCTTCTAAAAGGGTTAAATTAATAATCTTTTTTCTCAAAGTAATGATAAACCTGTGAGTTGGATGTAGAAAAGTCAGAACAATATAGATGTTTTTATTTTAAAGAAAATTCAGATTTTACATAGTAAAAAACTGTAAATTATAGTGTCCGTTCAAAAATTATTTTTTACTTATAGTGAAAACTACCCTTGGATGATGGGTTAGTAGACTAAAAGCTTTAGGAATCCAAAGTACAACATAAAATAAGTTCCCTGTATCAAGATTGATGCAAAACCAGTGACATTTGACCTTTTTAGAGAGGTTTAGCTAAAAAGAAACCACCTCTGAGGTGATTTGGGTGGAAATGGGGGTTTTACCGTTTCTCTGGAACCCATTCGTCGATTTTGGTGATTTACATCTCTTTCTGGCCGTTAGAGCCAATAGAATTGAAGGGGGGTTTTCACATAGACTCCAACGTTAACACAAGAAGGTGGGGGCTTCGCGCATGCAGGTTTGCAGCAGAGTGAACCTATCTCTCGCTCTGACATCTAGAAACTGAAAAGCAGTTTTATTGCTCATGGATTATCAGAAATCATTTCAAAGGGACACAGACACATTGGATTAACCTATGGATTAACTTCAGCAGCGTTTTTATCTTTTAATGCCATTGAAGACCACTTTTGAGCAGACTACGACACAAGGTAACCATGTTAGCATTTTTAGCTACCTAGCGCCACAGGTTTTGATGTCTGTTTTAATATAAAACAGTATAATTGAGTGATAATGAGGGTACCCATCGATTCTGTGTCACCTCACAATGTGAATCGATGTCATGGATGTGCAGAAAAGATAAATAATAAGGTTTTGTGAGTGATTTTTGGTGCAGTAATCTGTTAGCATTTTTCGCTCGTTGCTAATTCAGAGGCTCAGTGTTAGCATTGTGGGTTTTATTTAAAAAAAAAAAAAAAAAGATCAGTTAGCTCAGTTTCTTCCCGTTATGAACATGCCCTCAGACACTGTTTCCTGCATGATGTTGCGGGAGTGCCGGGGTCTCTCGGGCTTAACAGGTTAAGTAATTAAAACATTAATATAAATTAATGTAAAATCTCATCAATCAATTATTGCCAACATGTATTTATAATATATTCTGTATATATATATTTTGAGAGAGATATACACTAGTATTAGACGCAGTCAAAAGTTTGGACACATCTTCTCTTTCGAAGTTTTTTATTTATTTAAATTGGTTCTACTTTCTAGATTTATACTGAAGACATCAAAACTATAAAAGAACACATTAAAGGTGTGGTAGGTAATTTTGGAGAAACCAGCTTGAGTGCGCTAGAATTTGAAAATACACAACCGGAAAAATCTGCCACTTCCTTACAGAGCCCCTCCTCCAACACACACGAACGTGCACATGACCAATGAGGGCACGAGATAAGTTTGTGCACAGACGGAAGGCTGACAGGCAGGTAGGCCATCCAGTTATTTTAGCCGGGCCGGCTCAGATGATTGGTCGTGCTTTTTACAGTACTACAGCTTCCACAGGTGACATTTTGTTATGTATTTTTTGTCAAAGCACTTCAGATATTCATTGCTATCGGGATGTTAAGAGCATTCCATGGAATATAACAAAAAGTGTATCTCGAGCCGGTTTCTCAAACTTACCTACCCCACCTTTAACTAGAATTATCTAGTTAACAAAAAAGTGTTAACAAATCCAGAATATGATTTATATTTTGCTGGCTACTGCAGAATGCTGTGGTAGCCATGCTGGTTAAGGGTGCCTTGAATTCTGAATAAATCACCAACAGTGTCACCAGTCTCTGAGCAGAGGTAACTCTGATGTATTTATCCTCTGAGCAGAGGTAACTCTTGCTCTTCCTTTCCCGGGGGGTCCTCATGAGAGCCAGTCTCATCATAGCGTTCCATGGTTTTTGCGACTGCACTTTAGGATACGATCAAAGTTCTTGACATTTTCCGGATCGACTGGCCTTAATTTCTTAAAGTGATGATGGACGGTCGTTTCTCTTTACTGAGTTGAGTGGTTCTTGCTATAATATGGATTACAACAGCAGTCAAATATGGCTTTCCACTGTGCACTAACTCTACCTCTGCTCAACACAACTGATGGTCTCAAACACATTAAGAAGGCAAGTCATTCCACACATTGACTCTTGACGAGGCACACGTGTTGATTGAAAACCATTCCAGGTGACGACCTCATGAAGCTGACTGAGAGAAGCCAAGAGTGTTCAAAGCTGTCATCGAGGCAAAAGGGGGCTACTTTGAAGAATCTAAAATAAAAATCATTCTTGATTTTTTTAACACTTTTTTGTTCACTAATTAATTCCATATGTGTTCTTTCATAGTTTTGATGTCTTCAGTATTAATCTATAAAGTAGAAACACATTTAAATAAACAAAAACCATTGAATGAGAAGGTGTCCAAACTTTTGACTGGTATATAAAAAACACATATTTGAATATTGAGCAGGTTCCCTCATCTATAATCATTTATACAAGCGCAACTTTGAACATGTAGAGCAGTAAAATGCAACATACACAATAATCAAGAAACAACATAAATGAAACACTGACAGGGAACATTTTACTGCACCGTCATTACTTTGACATAAGAAGGTGCCGTCAAATGTTCTGTCAATACTTTGGATACAGGATTTTTTATTTGTAACAGAGTATTGTAATTCTATACTGTAGGCGTAGTGTATCTGTGAACGATCCCAAATACAATTCCTTGTTTACATTGCAGCTAATGCTACGCCAGAAGAAAAAACCCTTTTTCATTTTGAACTGGAAGTGGAAAGGGGCGGGGCTACATGAGGTGACTTGAGCCAACACAAATACACAATAGGTGGGACTAAGAAAGATAATGTGAAAATATAAAAACAAAGGCATTAATTAGGGCTGCAAAATGTCTCCCATTGTAATGGTGATGAGATTTGTAAATGCTAACACTTAACCTGTTACGCACCGCCCCCCCCGGTACCGGGTGGATAAACGCGTCATTTGCAGGAAACAACGTCTAAGGAATCTTAATATTTAATAAACTATGAATGTTTTATATCCATGTAACGGGAAGAAACTCAGCAAACTGATCTTTTTTTAAAAAAAAATTCAAAAAAAACCCACAATGCTAACACTCAGCCTCTGAATTAGCCACGAGCGAAAAAATGCTAACCTATCACTGCACCTAAACTCACTCATAACTCCCTTATTACTTATCCTAGATGCACAGCCAACCCCTCGATTAGCATCTCCTGGAGACACAGAATCGTTGGGTGCCCACCTCAACACTCAGTGATAAACATTTGCGACGCTATAGGCAAGGCAAGGCAAGGCAAGTTTATTTATATAGCACCTTTCAACACAAGGTAATTCAAAGTGCTTTACAAAAATGGAAGACATTTTAAAAATGGCATTTAAAATCAGTCATTAAAAAGGAAAGATAATAAAATAAACATTAAAAAAAAAAATACATGGATAAAAGTTAAAAGTTACAGTGCAGTTTAAGATGTGAATAGTTCAATTAAAAGCAGCGGCAAAAAGAAAAGTCTTCAGCCTGGATTTAAAAGTAGTAAGAGTTGCAGCGGACCTGCAGGTTTCTGGGAGTTTGTTCCAGATATTTGGAGCATAATAACTGAATGCTGCTTTACCATGTTTAGTTCTGACTCTGGGGACAGAAAGCTGACCAGTCCCTGAAGACCTGAGGGTTCTGGATGGTTCATAATTTAGCAGGAGGTCAGACATGTATTTTGGGCCTAAACCATTCAAAGCTTTATAAACCAGCAACAATATTTTGAAATCTATTCTTTGACACACAGGACGCCAGTGTAAAGACTTCAGAACAGGAGTGATGTGATCCACTTTCTTAGTGTTAGTGAGGACTCGAGCAGCGGCGTTCTGAATTAGCTGCAGCTTTCTAATAGATTTTTTAGTGAGGCCTGTAAAGACACCATGACAGTAGTCCAGTCTACTGAAGATAAAAGCATGGACAAGTGTTTCCAAATCCTGCTGTGACATTAGTCCTTTAATCCTAGATATGTTCTTTAGGTGATAGTAGGCTGATTTAGTAACTGTTTTAATGTGACTGTTGAAACTCAGGTCAGAGTCCATGACTACACCTAGATTTCTGGCTTTATCTGTTGTTTTGAACATTGCAGACTGAAGCTCAGCGCTAACTTTTATACGTTCTGCCTTGGCTCCAAAAACCATTACCTCAGTTTTATCTTTGTTTAATTGGAGAAAGTTCTGACACATCCAGTCATTGATTTGTTCAATGCACTTACTCAGTGTTTGAATTGGAGCATAATCTCCTGGTGAAATTGTTACGTAAATTTGTGTGTCATCCGCATAGCTATGGTAACTTATTTTGTTGTTTTTCATTATCTGAGCCAGTGGTAGCATGTAGATGTTAAAGAGAAGAGGCCCCAAGATGGAGCCTTGAGGTACCCCACATGTCATATTTGTCAACTCAGATGTGTATTTACCTATAGAAACAAAGTTTTTTCTGTCCTTTAAGTAGGACTCAAACCAATTTAGAACTGTTGCCGAAAGTCCCACCCAGTTTTCTAGTCGGTCTAGTAATATGTTGTGGTCAACAGTGTCAAACGCAGCACTGAGATCTAATAATACTAACACTGAAGTTCTGCCACTGTCTGTGTTTAAGTGGATGTCATTGAAGACCTTTACAAGAGCAGTCTCAGTGCTGTGGTTTGGACGAAATCCTGACTGGAACACATCCAAACAGTTATTTAAATGAAAGAAGTTACTCAACTGTTGAAATACAACTTTTTCAATGATTTTACCTAGAAATGGCAGGTTTGATATTGGCCTGTAATTGTTCATTACTGAGGCATCTAGATTATTCTTTTTTAAGAGCGGGTTAAGGACTGCAGTTTTCAGGGCCTCTGGAAAAATACCTGAGTGAAGAGATGTGTTTACTATATGAAGTAGATCTGAGGCCATGCAAGGAAAAACATCTTTGAAAAATCCTGTTGGAATAATATCAAGGCAGCAGGAGGAGGATTTCAGAAGTTGAATAATGTCCTCTAAGTTTTTACCATTAATCTGATGGAATTGTGTCATGGTGTTTGAATTGATATTAGGTGGACATAGGGACAAAACATTTGCTGTACCTGATGTAGAGGCACTGACTGCTTGTCTAATTTTCTGAATTTTGTCAGTGAAGAAGGAGGCAAAATCATTGCACGCCCTGGTGGATAGAAATTCAGAGGCTACTGACACTGGGGGGGTTAGTTAGTCTGTCGACGGTAGCAAACAAGGCACGTGCGTTGTTTTTTTGTTTTTGGTAATGAATGTCAGAGAAGAAAGACTGTCGTGCGTTTTTCAATTCCAAATTATAAAGGCCAAGTCTCTCTTTATAGATTTCAAAGTGAACCTGGAGATTTGTTTTTCGCCACCTACGTTCAGCTTTTCGACACTCTCTTTTTTCTGTTCTCACGGTCATGGCCTTTCTCCATGGAGATATTTTCTTGCTAATCACTTCCTTTACCTTAGTTGGAGCAATGGTATCTATAACATTTTTAATTTTTGAATTAAAATGATCTACTAGCTCATTTACTGAGATGTTAGCAGGGGCAAGTGTGGATGAGAAATTATGAGTAAACATTTCCCTAGTATTTTCTGTTAAATATCGCTTTGTGGTTACCTCTTTCTGAACATTTTTGTGAACAGAAATAGAGCTCTCAAAGAAAACACAGGAATGATCAGAGAGTGCAACATCAGTCACCACAACCTTGAGATATTCAGACCCTTTGAGATAATTAAGTCCAGAGTGTGCCCCTTATTGTGCGTGGGCTCCGCCACATGCTGAGTCAGTCCATAGTTATCAAGAACACAAAACAGTTCTTTAGCCCCTCTGTCCTGGGGGTTGTCAACATGGATGTTAAAATCACCAACAATGACTAAACGGTCAAAGTCAATACACACTATAGACAGCAGTTCAGTAAAATCATCAAAAAAGCTGCACAGTATTTGGGTGGTCTATAGATATTTAGGAACAGAGCTCGAGAGGAGCATTTCAGCTGAAGGGCCACATATTCAAAAGAAGCAAAGTCCCCATAAGATGTCTTCCTGCATTGAATGGAATCATTGAACAAAATAGCAACTCCACCCCCTTTCTTATGCATTCTATCTGACTCATAAAACTAAAGTTGGGAGGGGTTGATTCGATAAGAACAGCTGCACTGTTATTTTGTTCAATCCAAGTTTCCGTTAAAAACATAAAATCGAGATTGTGCTCAGTGATAAAATCATTGATTAAAAATGTTTTTCCTGCCAAAGACCTGACATTTAATAAAGCTAGTTTAAGTTTGTTAAATACACTATCAGTAAAAAATGTTGTGACAAGCTGTGGCTGACATTGGAATCACTGCTAAATTTGATAACCTCACACAAACGTTTGAGCACTTCCTGTTTCTAAGCTGATTTACCGCTCTTAATCTATTACCTATCAACACAGATATCGGCAAAGCTACTGGCAGGCAGGGCCCCGGCATGTGCTGGAAAGAGTTGAGAGTGCCATATGCCCTTGAGCCTGGACCCAGCACATATCAGTAAAAGTTTGTTGCGTTTTGTACACACACATCCTTATCAGGCTTCGGAGACTGCAGATGCTTTCTTGAAGGGATGGGAGGTGGTTGACATAGGCACGGTGATGAAGACGGGGGAGATGGTGCGCGTCTCTGCTTCGGTGATTTTGGTGGGCGTCGTTGAGGGGCGGGGGTAAAGGACATGCTGCCAACCCTGCATCTCGCCTTCATGCGGTCATCGAACTCCAGGGGGGAGGGCGAGAGTGAAAGGGTGAGCGGAGAGTAGAGAGAGCTGGGGGATGAATGAAGAGTATCCTCAAAGGCGTTTCTATAAACGAAAGCGTACCTCAAAACATGTGGCGCTAGGTAGCTATAAACGCTAACATGGCTTACCTTGGTCAAAACTGGTCTTCAATGGCATTAAAACGATAAAAAACGATGCTGCAGTTAATCCATAGGTTCATCCAATGGTGTCTGTGTCCTCTTTGAAATTATTTTCCAATGTCAGAGCGAGAGATCGGTCCACTCTGGTGCAAACCTGCCATGCGCGAAGCCCCTACCGTTTGTATTCACAACGTGTGTGTGTGGGGGGACTCCCCCTTCGATTCTATTGGCTCTAACGGTCAGAAAGAGGGTGTCAACCATCAAAATCGAGCAAGGGGGGCCAGAGATATGGAAAAAAAAAAACATTTTCACCCAAATCACCTCAGAGGTGGGGTGGTTTTTGCTAAACCTCTCTAAAAAGGTCAAATGTCACTTGTTTTGCATCAATCTTGATACAGGGTACTTATTATATGTTGTACTTTGGATTCCTAAAGCTTTTAGTCTACTAAGCCATCATCCAAGGGTAGTTTTCACTATAAGTAAAAAAGAATTTTTGGACGGACACTATAATTTACAGTTTTTTACTATGTAAAATCTGAATTTGCTTTAAAATAAAAAACATCTATATTGATTCTGACTTTTCTACATCCAACTCACAGGTTTATCATTACTTTGAGAAAAAAGATTATTAATTTAACCCTTTTAGAAGGGAAGATATGGTCATTTGTTCTGGGAATGTCATTTTAGAGCCTGAGACCTGAAAAACAGGCTCAGAACTTAACAGGTTAACAGTTTGTTCTGACTGTGTGTTTTCTGTTCCTGCAGACGGTCCAGCAGCTGGTGGTGGTTAAAGAAGAGCTTCTCCCTGACCAGCAGGACCCAGAGCCCCCCCCACACATTAAGCAGGAACAGGAGGAACTCTGGATCAGTCAGGAGGGAGAGCAGCTTCAGGAGCTGGAGGAGGCTGATGTCACCAAGTCCACTTTCACTCCTGACCCTATGAAGAGTGAAGATGAATGAAGAGAAACCTCAGTCCTCCAGCCTCATCAAAGACAAACTGAACACATGGAAACAGAAGCTGATGAGAGGACTGTCGAGGACCAGAACCAGCCAGGAGCTCAGATCCAGAGAGACATTTACAACCAGAGACTGAGGACAACACTGAAGACTCTTCTGAACCTGACACTGGAGACTCTTCTGAACCTGACACTGGAGACTCTTCTGAAACCTGACACTGGAGACTCTTCTGAACCTGACACTGAAGACAGTGCTGATTGGAAAGAGACCAGAAAACCTGCGTCAGGCTCAAACCATCACTGAAAAATAGACATGAATCTGTCAGTGATCAACAAACGTAGTGCTGAAAAGAAACCATTCAGCTGCTCAGTCTGTAAGAAAGCTTTTTCACAGAGTGGACATTTAAAGTCACACATGAGAATCCACACAGGAGAGAAACCATTCAGCTGCTCAGTCTGTAAGAAAGCTTTTTCACATAGTGGACATTTAAAGACACACATGAGAGTCCACACAGGAGAGAAACCATTTAGCTGCTCAGTCTGTAAGAAAGCTTTTTCACAGAGTGCAAGTTTAAAGTCACACATGAGAATCCACACAGGAGAGAAACCACACAGCTGCTCAGTCTGTAAGAAAGCTTTTTCACATAGTGTAAGTTTAAAGTCACACATGAGAATCCACACAGGAGAGAAACCACACAGCTGCTCAGTCTGTAAGAAAGCTTTTTCACATAGTGTGAGTTTAAAGACACACATGAGAATCCACACAGGAGAGAAACCACTCAGCTGCTCAGTCTGTAAGAAAGCTTTTTCACGGAGTGTACATTTAAAGTCACACATGAGAGTCCACACAGGAGAGAAACCATTCAGCTGCTCAGTCTGTAAGAAAGCTTTTTCACATAGGGTGAGTTTAAAGACACACATGAGAATCCACACAGGAGAGGAAAAATAGATCTGCAAAGTTTGTGACAAAAAGATTTAAAATGGCGTAATCGTTTAAAAAGACCAAGTGTGATGGTAAGGGAATACATTTGTCTATTTTGTATCCTGATGCCGTTACGTTATGTAATACGTTACTCCCTAAGCCTGTTTTCACCCACCTGCAACCGATTCGCTAATAATCACAAATGTTCATTTCTTCGACCCCCTTGACTCGACTATTTCTTGTTTAATAATCGTTACAAATCTCCTCAGGACCAAGTTCCGTGTCCTGCCCTTCACCTGCTGATCACCCACTGCTCATTTAAGGTGGACTCACCTTTACAAGGGACCAGCTAGTCTTAGTGTCAACACATACACAAAATGCTTAAATCATCAGACTACATTAATACTTTAATAGTAAAAACAATCAAAGCAATGAATGATAACACTTTACTTTATTCAACAAAAAAAAAAATTAACCTTAATAAGATATGGATATCAAGAAGGGCCTTCAAAAATGATAACTGATGTATTGATGAAAGGCCGGCATTTTTTACGTTTGCTTACCTAATAATGTAGAATCTCTTGCTTACCTAATAATGTAGAATCTCTTGCTTACCTAATAATGTAGAATCTCTTGCTTACCTAATAATGTAGAATCTCTTGCTTACCTAATAATGTAGAATCTCTTGCTTACCTAATAATGTAGAATCTCTTGCTTACCTAATAATGTAGGATCTCTTGCTTACCTAATAATGTAGGATCTCTTGCTTACCTAATAATGTAGAATCTCTTGCTTACCTAATAATGTAGGATCTCTTGCTTACCTAATAATGTAGAATCTCTTGCTTACCTAATAATGTAGAATCTCTTGCTTACCTAATAATGTAGAATCTCTTGCTTACCTAATAATGTGAGATCTCTTTGCTTACCTAATAATGTAGGATCTCTTGCTTACCTAATAATGTAGAATCCATCGCAATATACAAAAAACAACATAGTATTGGAATATATGCAAAAAAAGACATACTGTATACATGTCCAAACTTCGCACACAAACAGCATAATATAGTACGTCGACATACAGGCAAAAAAAAACACAAAATACTTTAGTCTGTCAGAAATATGAAAAACAACATAATATGTCCAAGAATATGTTGAAACCATGTAAAAAAAAAACAACAAAAAAACACGTTGGTTCTTTGATAAATATTTCCTCAACAGAATCATAAAGCTGGACTGAGTTTGATTAAGGGGAGGTTATTTATCGTTTAAACTTAAGTAAAATAAGTTCTAAACAAAGTTTCTCTATACATGTGATGACTATGATCTGAAGAAAGGGAAATGTGTCTCGTAAGCAAAGCAATCAGTGTTGGGTCCCTTTAACCAATAGTAATAGTACCAACAGTGAATCACATTGTGTATTCATACAAGTAAGTAATGATGTAGTGTGGGTCCAAAAATAATCACTTGCACTTTCATTATGTTGATACATTCCCACAGGATGTTGATGTGTTTGTGGAGCTTAAACAGCTTTTCATTGGTTAACTAGAGAATGCAATTCCTGAAGAAATTGCTAGTGGGAATGCTTTATGCTGAAAATCTGACGCTAAACTGCTATGCTGAAATGTAATGTGTAAGAAGAAAGTGAAGAATTTAGATTGAAATGATACATTTCACTCACTTTACATACACTGGGGGCTTGAATGTGTGATGAGAGAAGAAAAGAACGTAAAAAGACTTGGAAAAGCAGCAGAATATTTGAACTCCAAACTTTTGAACTAACTTGATGGTGAATGATCTGTCGCCATGCCAACGGCCTTTGATGACATCCCATAATACGCTTAGATGCGTTGATGGCTGCATCGTTACCAAACCTGTGAAGTTTTGGGCCTTTTGGAGCATTTTCACTGAAGTTATGAGAAAAACCGTGTTTCATGGCGAGGCTTGTGTTACCATGGCAACGGCATGAGAGATAAACCTCTTACATGTGAACGTTTTGTGGAAGAACGATAACAGATATCTGTGAAATTTCAAAACGTGAAGCATGTGAAGGAAGTTGAGTATCTGAAGTGTACTTTTTGTGTACTTTCGGGTTAATAATGTGGCCTTTTTGGCAGTTTAACTAAAGGTGTGCGGCTGCTGCTGTGAGGAAATATCTGCCTGAAATTACAATGGTTTTAATGGAGACATGTTGAACGTTTTTGTCACTTCATGCCCTCAAGAGGCATTTTGTTTAATTATTTTTGCTTAATTATTTGTCATTTTTCAAGCTACGAGATGTTTTCCTACGTTTGTCATGAAGAATTATGTCTCAGGAATGTAGGGTTTGGGAATTATGGCAGTTTTAAAAAAATATATGAAGGCAAATGTCAAGGTTGCTCCACTCTAGCTGTGACATCACGCACTCTAGTTAATGTTACAATCTGAAGAAAACCTCTTTACCAAGGTCTGAACAATGTTTAATATCTCTAAAAGTAAGAATCAGATTTAAAAGTTGTGTTCCACGAATAATGTCAGAAAGATGTGTAACATTTTAAAGTTAGAATGAGGTTTCTGAGTGAAAGTATGACTGAACAGTTAGCAGTTGAAGTCGCATGAAGATTTGTTGAAGTCTGAAGAATATCTCCATTGACTTCAATGGTTAAAAATGTGATGTATTATGGCCGACGTGTCAAACTCAAGGCCCCGCGGGCCAAATGTGGCCCGCCACCGTCATTTTATGTGGCCCGCGAGAGCTCGCAAAGAATATAAACAGTTTATTATACGGTTACATGCCGTTTAAGCACGTTGCCCATAAACTGCATGTCCCCAAAATGCATTTCGTTTTGTGACGTGCGCACTGAAGCGACTTCCTATCAGCAGCGGCACTCTGAGGCGGTGAGTCGGTGAGTGACCAGTGTGTGACTGTGAGTGACACAGAGTTGAAGGAACATAATTTACGGCGGCACAGAGACACCAAACACGGAGCAAAGTCTGCTTCAGCAACCGAGACAAGCAACTCCAGTCCCAGAACAAACAGACAGAATGACCCGCTCTTTAAGAATCAGTCGGTGTTGCTGCGGCTCAGAGACACACATGGATTTATTATGTTTTAGAAAAACTCGCGTTACGGTTATTTCCGGTTTCTGGTTGATTAAAATATATGAGGTCTTGGCTTGCAGAGTATGAACGTCTTTTTGCTATATTCAGACGATAAATACTTATAAATACTTGTGTAAAGTTTGTAAAGGAAGGAGGAAAACTTCCGCGATCCCTGTCCCCTCTCACTCTGTTCCTCCTCATCACGCCGCCGCCGCCCCCCCCCCCACACTCACTGCTTACTGAAATAGTGAGTGACAGGTGATAGTAACACAGCAGGATCTGGGACAGGGGGTTCTCAAAGTCTTGGCTTTCAGACTATTAAAATATTATTGCTGAATTCAAATGAAATATAGCCTACTTAAATATGCAAAATACAAAAGAAAAATACTTTATTATTCACAAAAAATAGATTTCACAAACATTGTATCTCTTTTTGATAAGATATGATGAGGCTAACTAAATTTCATAAATTCATGGGATTTATGTAACAGTAAGAGAGTGAAATGTTAGTCTGAGCCCACATACAGTATTTTTGAGTCTACGTGCACAATACATTAATGCACAACCATGTGCTTTCAGACGTAGTTATTGCCAAAACCAATAATACTCCAATGCAGAGGCAATATTGTTATACAGTATAAAACATTATTTTGATATTTATATATGTATATTTATATAGTGTTAAAATTACAACCGGCCCTTTGAGGGCAACCATAATGCTGATGTGGCCCGCGATGAAATTGAGTTTGACACCCCTGTATTATGGGATGTATCTCTGGAATTATGAAAGTTATGAATGATAATGCTGTATCAGCATTCCCACTAAATAAAGGTCTCGTGGAGCTGTAGTTGGAAGAGCAGATCTCCTGACAGCTGACAGATGAATACAGATGAAGAAGCCAGGATATTACTGCAGGCAGGAACTTGTTTCTGTACAACAAATCAGATGTAGATCAACAATCACTGAAGTGTCCTCTGTTGTCTCGGTAGCATGGAGTCCCGCTGCCCTCTGGTGGCTGACAGAGGAAGTGCAGAATGCATTTCCTTTTATTTCCCTCTCATTTGTTTACCTGCCAAATCCAGAACTGGAAACACATTAAACATCATAATGTCGCTATTCAGCGTGAGAAAAACATAGTGTACAACATTTTATTTAACACAACCTATTATCTTATTCCTGTAGGAATATTTGTTGTTGATCAACTTTTCATTATCAATAATTTTTTACCAGCAGAAATGCCTGACAAAGAGGATTTGCAGTCTTCCTTTGGTTGGTTTTGAACTAGGGTATTTGGACTGTTGGTAACACAAGCTGTATAGTATTTCACATTTGAAGCTCAGGGAAATTGCAAAAGGCGTTTTAAACTATTTTCTGAAATGCTATAAACAAAAATGTTGAATCGAGGGAGAAGCCTGTGAGTAATTGATAATAAATCATTACTCCTAGAAGTCCAGTCAGTGTTGGTGGACTTTTCCAAAGCCTCTGAGAAACCAAAAGACCTGTGATGATTTTCTTTTGGCACTAGAAAATGTTGTGGCCGTTTGTCTGACTGAATGCTGACGTTACGTGTTTACTCTGTAGGGTTTTTTGTCAGCACTTCATATCAGAAACAATTCAGAGATAATTCCCCCGGGGCTTTTCTGATCGTCTCTACCAACTTTCCAGAATATTCTGTTTTGAAGTTTCTCCAGAGACCCTTACTTCATGTGTCTCTCATACCCCTTTCACACCAACGGTGTTTCAGGGCCGGTTCGGTGCTGGTGCTTGAAAAGCACCGGGTTTTCCTGTTCACACCGCAGCGGAGCAGCGTCATAGCTCCGGAATCCGGTTCGTTTCGAGCACCAAAAAGTTGTCCGTCTAGAAGCAAGAACCGCATACGTCACGCTTACGTCGGAGGGGGGCGAGATTAACCTGAGCTAACACTTAAGGCGAGTACGGCAAATAAAAGTTGTAACAAGCAGTAGTGCTGAGCAAAGTGACTAGAACGCAACCACACACTTGTTAAAAAAAACACACTTTATAAAGTCAGGCAACACTAACCAGGCTTCGTGTGATTCTGTTTATTTGTACCTTACTTTGACCATCCGTTCGCTGTTATTGATCATTGTGGAGAGCAGGCAGACGTTTTGTTTGTTATTATAGCAGCTATCGGATGGAATCAATACATGGGCTGCACAGGTTGTCATGTCCGACTATCACAAGTAGAATCATAATGAAAAATACGTCGGTAAAAAGTGCCTGTAGAAAACTGCTTAGCAAGTAGTCAGTTTAGCTTCGGTTGCTATGCTAACATCACCCATGTTATACCAGAGAAACTTTCATAACAGCGTTGTGATGCCAAACAGCGTCAATTCAGACTGAATTGACGCTGTTTGGTGTCAGACTGACACACATTCACTTAAGGGGAACTGGGGATATGTATCAGCTGCTTGTGTGACAGTCAGACAGTGAATACTTTAGAGCCGTGTGAGCTAACCCGGAGCTAACGGGAGAATACACTCGTGGAAGAGCAGCCGGCCAGCACTGCAAGCGGTCGGTAAATGCCGCTGAAACACATTAATAAACAATGAACCACGGCACTCTGGAGAAAAGTATAAGGTTGGAGAAGTCGTTATTTAATTAATCTGGCTTCGTATGATTAAAAGCAACGCAGTCCCCGGCCCGTTGTTGTTGTGAAGTGAGCTCCGGCGTTGGGGAGAAACTCAGCGACGTAAACTGTGACGTCATGACGCAGCAGCGGCAGCACCAGTCGGGCTCTGAGCGGTGTGAAAAGAGCCGGCGCTAAACCGAAGAACCGGTTCTGAACCAGAAAAGCTCTAGCACGGAGCTTGAACCGGAGTTGCGTTGGTGTGAAAGGGGCATAAGTTTTGGGGAAAAGTTCTCGATGTTTGAACTGATGATTAGACCGTCCTGCATCGACAGCTAAAACTTTAGACACAACGTTGGAATAACAAATGACCCAAAATCAATACAGCATTGTAAACGTGACAAGTACGGCAAATCTTTTTAATAGTATTTTGGTCTATTTCTTATTATTGAAAATTCACCAGTTTTTTTTATTGAAAGGTCTATTTTTAGCAGCACTAGTAACACCCGCCTCCTTTTATGGGATTTGAGTGTTTTTTGCATTTCCTATTTATATTTTTATGAAAATCCTGCTGTTTTTATCGGAAAATCTTGTGTCTTTTCAATTGCTTTCATATCATTCAACCCAATGACTCCAAAGAATCTGCTATTTGTATAAGAATAGGCAGGAAAACGAGGACAACATCTGCCGTTTTTTTACCAAAAACTCTCTTTTGAGTCGTCACCCTCTAGCCAAATCTGGACTTTGTTTGTTTGGCTTCTCTACGTACTAAACAGTATGTACAATATATGAAAACGTCAAACATCCTATACCCTTTTACTTCGGGAGATAAGAAGCAATCTTGTTTTTAAGGCAGTGCTGACAGCTCAGAGAATTAAACAGATAGAAAGTATTCTGTCTTCGCCTAAAGGACTTTTCCTTTCTTCCCTGGAGGCACAGAGGCATGAGTTTGCATGAATATTAACTGACTAATATATTTCTAATGCTTTCAATCTAAACATATACACGTTTAGATATTTTTCTTCCATACTCTTACTTTGGCAGCTCTCCTAACATTTTTAAACCTGTTTTTCCTATTATAGAATCTACTCAGAACTGCTCTTAAGAAGATTGAACCATCTCGCACAGCTAGAGCGTTAAGATTGTGGAATTGTTTAGTGTGCGCGTGTAACCGAGTTATAACGGTTGGTGTCAAATCCTGGTTAAATTGGAGAATTCCGCCATCTGGTGTTACAAACGTGTGCCTGCATTACTGTAGCTTTGTTACCGCAATGGATTGTGGGAGATCTCTTGAGAGTAAGGTGCTATTGTATTATGTCGGTGGACAAAATGTATGTTATTATTTTATTAGGACAATAACGTTCTGTTGTGTTTGTTTAGTTTAATGTTAGTTGTTTAATGCTCACAGCAACATGTTTTTTGTGTGATTGGCTATTTGTGTTATATGATTTATTAATGTGATCATCAATAAATAATTTGAGCTAATAGGCTAACGTGAGCGTGGTGCTATCTCTCCAACAGAACGCAGCTCAAGTGTCCATTTTATGTTGTCCATTGTCTCTTTTTGAGACAAATGAAAAGTGTAAAAGGTGTGACGATAGAAAAGAAAACTCAACCCATTAGATATTACTCTCCTCCTCACATTAATGCATACAACTTACATAAATATCATATTTCCATCATTCTCATTACATGTTTTTTTTGTTTGTTTTTGTATTAACTCTTTTAACAATAGTTTCTTTTTCAATGTTTCATTTGAGCTTCTTTTGCATATATCTTTACCAGCAGACTTTAATGATGCTGTATTTGAGGTCTGACCAGGAGGAAGCAAAACAGCAAAAACTGTTTAAACGCTGCATCTCCTCTGATTAGTTACTGGCGGTCAATGTGGTCATCTGATTGGCTGCTGCTGAAAAGGTGGGGTCATCTGATTGGCTGCTGCTGAAAAGGTGTGGTCATCTGATTGGCTGTTGGTGGCAATTCGTGTCCTTTATCGCTGCCAATTAGACTTTCTACAACTTATGCTGTAACTTGCCAAAGTGCTTTTATGTTTTAAACTATCAATAATATGTTAAGCTGAGAGGGGAAGGGTGACTTAGTTTCTGTCAAATGATAGTGTTTACTTGTTGTGATGGGTTTCTTAAACTGTTATCCAACATGTTTGAAAGAATATACACAGTGAGAGACGCTTAACAAGTTATGCACACAAAGTTTTATTTTCTCAACCTATTTTCATACAATCATACTAACTGGGATTCATGTGGATCAATACGTGTGTAACGGAGGGTGAGCGACCATTACGTTTTACCTTGTTTTTATAATATCGATTCCAACCCTATAATGAAGAGTATATTTTCCCCTGAAACAACACCAACAGCCGGGGTGACGTATGTAGACGTGTTACAGTAGTCTGAATGGTAGTTTCTCACAGCAGTAACATCCTCTGTCTCATCAAAACAAGCCTCCCAGTGGTTTCCTGAGTCCTGATGAATCCTCCTTCGCTCCCTTCGTTAACCCCTTCACCTCAGTCACCCAGGTGAAGGAGAAGTGGTGAGGAAAGGACTAAGGACCTGTCTTTTTGGACAGTTCCACTGCAACACTGGTGAGCTCACTTGCGACTAGGGTCAGCTCATCACCATGGCAACAACATCAGCCACACACACACACATGCACACACACACACACACACACACACACACACACACATACGCAACACACATGACGCACACCAACACATCACCACACACACACACACACACACACACACACACATGCACACACACACACACACACACACCAATCCACACACACACCTACACACACATACACGCGACACATACGCACACACACACACACACATGCAACACACACACACACACTCACCACACAACCCACACACGCACACACACACACACAGGCACACACACGCACACAACACACAGCTGCTCAGTGTGGGAATTAAAGGCTGCCTGCTCCTCATAGACCCACAGGAGGAGCAGGAGGAGGATGGGGGGGAAGGAGGTCTTTCAACCCCAGATTCCGGTCAATTCAGGCCTATGTCTTTCTTGAAATATTTCCTTTGGGGGAGGAAGTATTCATACTGTGTATATGTGTACTACATGTACTCATATGGTAGTATTCATACTGTGATCGCCCTCTGTATAAGTGTACTACAACATATACTCATATGGTAGTATTCATACTGTGATCGCCCTCTGTATAATGTGTACTACATGTACTCATATGGTAGTATTCATACTGTGATCGCCCTCTGTATAATGTGTACTACACATATACTCATATGGTAGTATTCATACTGTGATCGCCCTCTGTATAATGTGTACTACATATACTCGTATGGTAGTATTCATACTGTGATCGCCCTCTGTATAATGTGTACTACACATATACTCAATGGTAGTATTCATACTGTGTTCGCCCTCTGTATAATGTGTACTACATATACTCGATGGTAGTATTCATACTGTGATCACCCTCTGTATAATGTGTACTACATATACTCGTATGGTAGTATCCATACTGTGATCACCCTCTGTATAATGTGTACTACATATACTCGTATGGTAGTATCCATACTGTGATCACCCTCTGTGTAATGTGTACTACATATACTTGTATGGTAGTATTCATACTGTGATCACCCTCTGTATAATGTGTACTACATATACTTGTATGGTAGTATTCATACTGTGATCACCCTCTGTATAATGTGTACTACATATACTGGTATGGTAGTATTCATACTGTGATCACCCTCTGTATAATGTGTACTACATATACTCGTATGGTAGTATTCATACTGTGATCGCCCTCTGTATAATGTGTACTACATATACTGGTATGGTAGTATCCATACTGTGATCACCCTCTGTATAATGTGTACTACATATACTGGTATGGTAGTATCCATACTGTGATCCCCCTCTGTATAATGTGTACTACATATACTCGTATGGTAGTATCCATACTGTGATCACCCTCTGTATAATGTGTACTACATATACTCGTATGGTAGTATCCATACTGTGATCACCCTCTGTATAATAAGTACAAAACATATACTCGTATGGTAGTATCCATACTGTGATCGCCCTCTGTATAATGTGTACTACATATACTCGTATGGTAGTATCCATACTGTGATCACCCTCTGTATAATGTGTACTACATATACTCGTATGGTAGTATTCATACTGTGATCACCCTCTGTATAATGTGTACTACATATACTCGTATGGTAGTATTCATACTGTGATCACCCTCTGTATAATGTGTACTACATATACTCGTATGGTAGTATTCATACTGTGATCACCCTCTGTATAATGTGTACTACATATACTTGTATGGTAGTATTCATACTGTGATCACCCTCTGTATAATGTGTACTAAACATATACTGGTAGTATTCACTCCTTTTAGTATTTCAAGAAGCTTTATAAAAAAACACATTTCCTACAAGCATGCAAACAAACAATCATACGAAATAAAAAAGTAGTTAAATTGGCGGAGTTGAGATGGAAGATGGATGGATGGATGGAAGATGGATGGATGGGGGGAAGGGTCTTGAGGAGAAAGTAATTTTGAAGAGGTGTGATTTAAGGGCTTGTTTTAAAAGAAGGCTCTTGGACAGATAGAAGTCCGGCTCCATGTCCAACTGTTTGTATATCACAGCTTTCACTCAAAAGTAAAGTTGTCTCCAAACAAAGAAAACAGTGCTTCGGAACATCCCCCTGCATCTGAAATCAACCGTTAGTCTCCAGAGGAAAAACAAAAAGAGGATACGGTAGTTTCCACCTGAGATCTGCTGTCCGTCACAGTGAGCGGAAGAAGAAGAACACAGTTTACCTGCTGACAGGAGCTGAAAATAAAGAGTCAAACACCTGTGACGGAGCGAATAAACAGGAAGACCCCCCCCAGGGGATATGGAGTCAGCATCTGCAGATATTTTAAAGGTTAACGGTCAAAACGGCTGCATTATTGGGGAAACACACACACACACACACACAGTGTCATGTATGTCTATCAAAGTGAGGTCCTTGATTGATTGATTGATTGATTGATTGATTGAAAAGTTTATTAACAGCTTGTATATTGGGTACAGTACAGTACAGCTCAAAACATACAATTGTTAAGGGGATGCAGACCAGAGAAAGACTTTCGTCTTGTTTACATCAGGGTCCCCCATTTCCAAATCATCATATCATTTAAGACATATAAGACATATTTGACATACAGATGGCTTATTTACAATTTTCATTTTAGATTTCGTTCTAATACATCCTAACCGGACATTTAAGACATACCAAGTCTACAGATATACAGTTAGTAACAAAGTCTAAAATGCGATTATATACATAGATGGGGGGGGAAGCTGTCCATTGTACGACAGGTTGGGATTTGTACCATTACCGGGGCCAGTTTTGCAATGCTCTCCCCCGAAGGTGCTCTTTAAGAGAGGTTTTGAAGGTAAGTATAGTTTTACTTTCCTTTACAGTTGTGGGAAGAGCGTTCCACCTTGATGTGGCATAATTCCGAAACGTGTATTCCCCCTTTTTTGTGCCAAATCTGGGTTTTACATGATTTGTGGAGCTCCCTCTGGTGTTATGATCATGGTATTCCTTGACCTTTGGGAAGAATTTTGACATGTACATGGGTAGAGGTGTAGTGGATCTTGTAGACCAGGCCCATTGCAAGTAGCTGTACTCTGTCGTCTACTCTAAGCCATCCTAGGTTGTCAAAGTGGGCAGAGGTGAGGTGGGTTCTAGATGGAAGGTCAAGCAGTAGTCTGACCAGTTTATTTTGCGATGTTTGAAGTTTTATTTTTAGCGCCTTGGAGGTGCTATGGTACCATGACGTGCAAGCATAGTCATAATACCCTTGAATGAGTGCTCCTGCCAGAGTTTTCAGGGTGCTTTTGTTTACCAGAGAGGAGATCCGGTATAGGAATCTAGTTCTTTGATTGACTTTTTTTATTACATTGGATGCCATTTTGTCACAGGAGAGGTTTGCCTCAAGAATAGATCCTAGGTATGTAATTTCCTTCTTACTTGTGACAATAATGTCACCCACTGCAACTGAGAAGTCGTCGGATTTGCTGAGATTATGTTTCGAACCGAAGAGAATGGACTCTGTTTTACCCAGGTGTAATGATAATTTATTATCGGCGAGCCAGGTGCAGATTCTGCCGAGCTCGGAGCTGAGGGTTTTTTCAACCTGCAATCTGCTCCTGTCAGAGACCAGCAGGGCTGAGTCGTCCGCGAACAGGAACAAGTTGCAGTCACATGCTGATGACATGTCATTTGCATAAATTAGAAACAGTAACGGACCTAATATGCTTCCTTGTGGAACACCACAGCTCACTGGAGGGGGGGGGACAGAGTACCGTTTACCTCCTTCATTATGACTTTAACTGTGAGGACTTTTTAGGAAAGTGATGTATTTGTTTGATAAGTAAGGATTTCTTATGATAGTATGGACAGTTTGGAAAGTGACAACAAATGTTAAACGACTTTTGAGGAGAGTAAGGACTTTGTTACAGTGATAACATTTCAACAAACTGAGGATCTTTAACCTGTTACGCACGGCCCCCCCGGAACCGGGCGGATAAACGCGTCATTTGCAGGAAACAACGTCTAAGGAATCTTAATATTTAATAAAACTATGAATGTTTTATATCCATGTAACGGGAAGAAACTCAGCTAACTGATCTTTTTAAAAATTAAATAAAAAAAAAACCCACAATGCTAGCACTCAGCCTCTGAATTAGCCACGAGCGAAACAATTTAACCTAAAACGGCACTTAAACTCACTCATAACTTCCTTATTACTTATCCTAGATGCACAGCCCACCCCTCGATTAGCATCTCCTGGAGACACTGAATCTAGTGGTGCCCACCTCAACACTCAGTGATAAACATTTGCGACGCTATAAACGAAAGCGTACATCATAACATGTGGAGCTAAGTAGCTAGAAACGCTAACATGGCTTACCTTGGTCAAAACTGGTCTTCAATGGCATTAAAACGATAAAAAAACGATGCTGCAGTTAATCCATAGGTTCATCCAATGTATCTGTGTCCTCTTTGAAATGATTTCTGATAATCCATAAGCAATAAAACTGCTTTTTTGTTTCCAAATGCCAGAGCTAGAATGTAGCTCCACTCTGCCCTACATTTACATGCGCGCAGCCCCCACCTCTTCTCTTCACAATGAGTGTGTGTGGGGGCCTCCCCCTTCGATTCTATTGGCTCTAACGGTCAGAAAGAGGTGTCAACCATCAAAATCAAGGGGGGCCAGAGATATAGAAAAAAAACAATTTTCACCCAAATCACCTCAGAGGTGGGGTGGTTTTGGCTTAACCTCTCTAAAAAGGTCAAATGTCACTTGTTTTGCATCAATCTTGATACAGGGTACTTATTATATGTTGTACTTTGGATTCCTAAAGCCTTTAGTCTACTAACCCATCATCCAAGGGTAGTTTTCACTATAAGTAAAAAATAATATTTGGACGGACACTATAATTTACAGTTTTTTACTATGTAATATCTGAATTTTCTTTAAAATAAAAAACATTTATATTGATTCTGACACTTCTACATCCAACTCACAGGTTTATCATTACTTTGAGAAAATAAATTATTCATATAACCCTTTTAGAAGTTAAGTTGTAGTCATTTGTTTTGGGCATGTCATTTTCGAGACATGAAAAACAGGCTTGGTGCTTAACAGGTTAAAGGAAGTGAGGACATTTTGACTAGGGAGGACTTTGATACTCAATAGAATTGATTGTTTTTTTTACAATCACAACTTTAGGGGAGCGGAGAAATGTTCACAAGTGAAGGCGATTCTTCAAACCTTTTTGGAAAGTAATGACATTTAAACAAATGAGGAGAAAAAGGGCTGTTTAAGGGTAAATAATGAGATTTGAATATAAGATTTAATTTAATTGAGGGCATTATCCTGGAGGTATTTTCTGTAAGTACTAAAGTAAAGAAGAACACACATACACACAGATATCCCCCTTCTTCCTGCTGTGCTGTCACTCAGATGCACTATGTACAGAACCAGCAGGTCACATGATAAAAACATATGAGCCAGACGAGCTGCTGCTGTGAACTCATTTTAAAATTCAGTCTGAGTGAATCCTGCTGAGAGACAGCGGGTCGATCATCCATCCGTCAATCTCTGAGAACAATGCCGAGACAACGCAGGAGCACTTTAAAGTTGCTAAACATTTCCCTCTTGTTTCTGTCTCTGCTTTTCCACAAGGCCTGCATTAAGGTAAAAGAAATGTGTCATCTCAGTTTGTCGATGTTAAAAGTGACTTGGTGTCCTGAATTGGCTGCAACAATGTTTTCTTTCAAATGATTTTGCACAGTGATTACAGAATCAATATATATTGTGGTGCAATGTGCACAGACACACAGAGATGATAAGAGTCCGGTCTTGAAACCAGTCGACCTTATTTTAATTCAGATTTAGAAGAACATAAACAATGATCTGTAGAAAACACATCACTTGTTGTCATTTCTCTTTTCCTCATTTATTTCTGTTGCATGTCACAATCCCCCTGCGTTGATTGGAGGTCATTCAGATCAGCTGCTGTCTCCTCGTTAAGAATAAAGAGCAGCTTGGTTCAGTATTCTGACTAGGGATGCCAGAAACTGACCATGATCAAATTCGAAAATCGGACAGCCCTGGCGAATATTAATCGATTATTCGCTGGCATCCCTAATTCTGACAGAACGATTTTAAAAGCAATGTATTTCTATTGGTAGTATGTTTCGGGCCTGCACCAAAGAATAACAAATTAGAAGGAAAAAAAGATATACAAAATACAGATTTCAGTATTCTGAGGCTCTGAGCCATTTATTTCCTCGCGGACGGCAAAAAAAGTTACAACATTATACAATTTAAAATAAAACAATAATCGTGGCTTGATATTGAGTAAGCATATTGCGCCTCCTATGTACAAGGTTAACATTGAAAGTGACGATGATATGTCCCAATGCGTCTCAATGTACATGTTACTCCAGCTGCATATCAGTTTACTCCACTCAAATGGCGCAAAACTCGCGTTCCATGGACAGACGTGTAATACACTCAAATTACAATAGATGGAGCTCTAGACTAATTTATAAAATTTGTAAAAAATGTTGTTAACACTCTGGGTGTGTGAGAAAAGTGAACTGAGTCAGCCTGCCAACAAGCAGTGTGCTGTCATTTGAAACATGTTGCCCCACTGTTTAACACACTTTTACCCACGTTTTGAGCACTTACTGCTGGGTCAATGTGTCCTCGTTCGCCCCCCTGGGTGTGTGTGAGACGAGTGAACTGAGTCAGCCTGCCAACAAGCATCACTCTGCTGTCATTTGAAACATGTTCCACCACTGTTTAACACACCTTTACCCACGTTTTGAGCACTTACTGCTGGGTCAATGTGTTCTCTTTCGCCCCCCTGGGTGTGTTTGAGACAAGTGAACTGAGTCAGCCTGCCAACAAGCATCACTCTGCTGTCATTTGAAACATGTTACCCCACTGTTTAACACACTTTGACCTGTGTTTTGAGCACTTACTGCTGGGTCAATGTGTCCTCTTTCGCCGCTGGGTGTGTGCATGTCTTCATTTGAGTGTGATAAGCTGCTTAAAGCAGTGATTCTGCAGTTTTTAGTTTATTGTACATTTAATAAATTAAATATGATTAATATGAACAATGTTCAGTCTATACTGACATGTTTATGTACATATCTCTCCATGTTTGTTGACTCCAATGTACACCGTCTAAAAATGACAATTCTGACTGAATTAAAACAGTTTGACCACTTTTAACACTCATGTAGCCATGGTTGCGGCGCTGCTCACTGGGTAACGCTTCAAATTCACTCTCCTTTTGAATTAAAACAGTCGCCCCGACTTTAAACACTAAAGTGCCCAGGTTTTGAGCACTATTTCATGGGTCAATGTGTCCTCTTTCGCCGCTGGGTGTGTGCATGTCTTCATTTGAGTGTGATAAGCTGCTTGAAGCAGTGATTCTGCAGTTTTTAGTTTATTGTACATTTAATAAATTAAATATGATTAATATGAACAATGTTCAGTCTATACTGACATGTTTATGAACATATCTCTCCATGTTTGTTGACTCCAATGTACACCGTCTAAAAATGACAATTATGACTGAATTAAAACAGTTTGACCACTTATTGCTGGGTTAATATATTATATTTTCCCCCTGGGTGTGTGTGTGTGTGGCACAATCTGATGGAACATTTGTGAATTACACTAAAATCCAAAACATTAATGTTTTTTATCTTGGCGAAATAATGGTTTAATGACCCCAATGTAACGATCATTTATGATTCTGCAGACGTTGTCTACACGTGTATCACAACGGCTTATTTTTAGAGTGATTTGGAAAACTCGGTTAGCGAAGTTTATTTTTGTCAATATGAGATGCACTGTTTTCATGTCCCATGTACATATCTGTACATATGGCCTCACGCACTACTAACACAGAGTAAGAACATGTTTTTATGAACCACACAGCTTCCGGTCTTCCAAAACCCGACTGGACAAAAAGACGTGTTGCAGGCACGAAACATACTACCAATAGAAATACATTGCTTTTAAAATCGTTCTGTGTGACACGAAAAAAAGGGGAAAATCGTGTTGGTGAACACGAATCAATAGATTAAATTAATTTCGTGACTATAACACGAAATGGCGTGAGACTGGGTTGTCACACCATTTAAACCAAACAGAAGCTCAGCTCTTTAGGCCGTATTCAAATGTTTTGTTTTCTTAACTTTTCAAATGAACTTTTCCCCCTTTAAGCTTACTGAAAACTAGCTGGAGTTAACATAAAGTGTTCCACCACATTACCTGCATTACGAGTTATATTCCTGCAAGAGTTTTTGTTAAACTAAGACTCACCTGACGCCTGCAGGATTGATATTGAACCATGTTGATTTCAAAGGAATTAAGGAAAAACACTACGGAAAGTGTTGGGTCCCCAGTGAGATGGTTAGGGATGACATCCAAAGAAAATGATAATCCTTACATAACTCCCAAAGATGTGGGTGAAGCCATGAGAGCAAATTATTATAAAAGACCTAAAACCTCTTCCAACTTTACAATTGTTCGTAGTACCATATTAGACTAAAACTATTCAGGTTGTGTTAGTTGTATTCTCATGGCTTTTTTTAATGTCATTTTTAATGTGTTTCTGTTGCACTACATCTTAATGCTTTGAAGCCTTTTTTATAAACTTTGAATTGCCTTCTGTTGAAATGTGCAGTAAAAATAAATGTATTTTACATGTTGTAAGTATAACGGATTGTTAAATAAGACATTTTAAGTAGACGAAACAAATAACTGTATTGAAATGTACTAAATGAACATCATACTGTGTTGAAGAAAATTTGAATCTAGAGATTGAGATCATGAACTCATAATCTGAGGTATTAAATCAAGAGAGAAGTAGGAACATTTCCTCATAGACTTCTCTACAATCTGAGGTAATAAAGAGAGAAGTAGGAACATTTCCTCATAGACTTCTCTACAATCTGAGGTAATAAAGAGAGAAGTAGGAACATTTCCTCAGAGACTTCTCTACAATCTGAGGTAATAAAGAGAGAGAGAAGTAGGAACATGTGCTCATAGACTTCTATACAATCTGAGGTAATAAAGAGAGAAGTAGAAACATTTCCCCATAGACTTCTCTACAATCTGAGGTAATAAAGAGAGAAGTAGGAACATTTCCTCATAGACTTCTCTACAATCTGAGGTAATAAAGAGAGAAGTAGGAACATTTCCTCATAGACTTCTCTACAATCTGAGGTAATAAAGAAAGAGAGAAGTATGAACATTTCCTCATAGACTTCTATACAATCTGAGGTAATAAAGAGAGAGGTAGGAACATTTCCTCATAGACTTCTCTACAATCTGAGGTAATAAAGAGAGAGAGAGAAGTAGGAACATTCCCTCATAGACTTCTCTACAATCTGAGGTAATAAAGAGAGAGAGAGAAGTAGGAACATTTCCTCATAGACTTCTCTACAATCTGAGGTAATAAAGAGAGAAGTAGGAACATTTCCTCATAGACTTCTATACAATCTGAGGTAATAAAGAGAGAGAGAGAAGTAGGAACATTTCCTCATAGACTTCTCTATAATCTGAGGTAATAAAGAGAGAAGTAGGAACATTCCCTCATATACTTCTCTACAATCTGAGGTAATAAAGAGATAGAGAAGTAGGAACATGTCCTCAAAGACTTCTCTACAATCTGAGGTAATAAAGAGAGAGAGAAGTAGGAACATTTCCTCATAGACTTCTCTACAATCTGAGGTAATAAAGAGAGAAATAGGAACATTTCCTCATAGACTTCTCTACAATCTGAGGTAATAAAGAGAGAAGTAGGAACATTTCCTCATAGACTTCTCTACAATCTGAGGTAATAAAGAGAGAGAGAGAGAAGTAGGAACATTCCCTCATAGACTTCTCTACAATCTGAGGTAATAAAGAGAGAGAGAGAAGTAGGAACATTTCCTCATAGACTTCTCTACAATCTGAGGTAATAAAGAGAGAAGTAGGAACATTTCCTCATAGACTTCTCTACAATCTGAGGTAATAAAGAGAGAAGTAGGAACATTTCCTCATAGACTTCTCTACAATCTGAGGTAATAAAGAGAGAAGTAGGAACATTTCCTCATAGACTTCTCTACAATCTGAGGTAATAAAGAGAGAAGTAGGAACATTTCCTCATAGACTTCTCTACAATCTGAGGTAATAAAGAGAGAAGTAGGAACATTTCCTCATAGACTTCTCTACAATCTGAGGTAATAAAGAGAGAAGTAGGAACATTTCCTCATAGACTTCTCTACAATCTGAGGTAATAAAGAGAGAAGTAGGAACATTTCCTCATAGACTTCTATACAATCTCAGGTAATAAAGAGAGAGAGAGAAGTAGGAACATGTCCTCATAGACTTCTCTACAATCTGAGGTAATAAAGAGAGAAGTAGGAACATTTCCTCATAGACTTCTTTACAATATGAGGTAATAAAGAGAGAAGTAGGAACATTTCCTCATAGACTTCTATACAATCTGAGGTAATAAAGAGAGAAGTAGGAACATTTCCTCATAGACTTCTCTACAATCTGAGGTAATAAAGAGAGAGAGAAGTAGGAACATGTCCTCATAGACTTCTCTACAATCTGAGGTAATAAAGAGAGAGAGAAGTAGGAACATGTCCTCATAGACTTCAATACAATCTGAGGTAATAAAGAGAGAAGTAGGAACATTTCCTCATAGACTTCTCTACAATCTGAGGTAATAAAGAGAGAGAGAAGTATGAACATTTCCTCATAGACTTCTCTACAATCTGAGGTAATAAAGGGAGAGAGAAGTAGGAACATTTCCTCATAGACTTCTCTACAATCTGAGGTAATAAAGAGAGAAGTAGGAACATTTCCTCATAGACTTCTCTACAATCTGAGGTAATAAAGAGAGAGAGAAGTAGGAACATGTGCTCATAGACTTCTATACAATCTGAGGTAATAAAGAGAGAGAGAGAAGTAGGAACATTCCCTCATAGACTTCTCTACAATCTGAGGTAATAAAGAGAGAGAGAGAAGTAGGAACATTTCCTCATAGACTTCTCTACAATCTGAGGTAATAAAGAGAGAAGTAGGAACATTTCCTCATAGACTTCTATACAATCTGAGGTAATAAAGAGAGAGAGAGAAGTAGGAACATTTCCTCATAGACTTCTCTATAATCTGAGGTAATAAAGAGAGAAGTAGGAACATTCCCTCATATACTTCTATACAATCTGAGGTAATAAAGAGATAGAGAAGTAGGAACATGTCCTCAAAGACTTCTCTACAATCTGAGGTAATAAAGAGAGAGAGAAGTAGGAACATTTCCTCATAGACTTCTCTACAATCTGAGGTAATAAAGAGAGAAATAGGAACATTTCCTCATAGACTTCTCTACAATCTGAGGTAATAAAGAGAGAAGTAGGAACATTTCCTCATAGACTTCTCTACAATCTGAGGTAATAAAGAGAGAGAGAGAGAAGTAGGAACATTCCCTCATAGACTTCTCTACAATCTGAGGTAATAAAGAGAGAGAGAGAAGTAGGAACATTTCCTCATAGACTTCTCTACAATCTGAGGTAATAAAGAGAGAAGTAGGAACATTTCCTCATAGACTTCTCTACAATCTGAGGTAATAAAGAGAGAAGTAGGAACATTTCCTCATAGACTTCTCTACAATCTGAGGTAATAAAGAGAGAGAAGTAGGAACATTTCCTCATAGACTTCTCTACAATCTGAGGTAATAAAGAGAGAAGTAGGAACATTTCCTCATAGACTTCTCTACAATCTGAGGTAATAAAGAGAGAAGTAGGAACATTTCCTCATAGACTTCTATACAATCTCAGGTAATAAAGAGAGAGAGAGAAGTAGGAACATGTCCTCATAGACTTCTCTACAATCTGAGGTAATAAAGAGAGAAGTAGGAACATTTCCTCATAGACTTCTTTACAATATGAGGTAATAAAGAGAGAAGTAGGAACATTTCCTCATAGACTTCTATACAATCTGAGGTAATAAAGAGAGAGAGAAGTAGGAACATTTCCTCATAGACTTCTCTACAATCTGAGGTAATAAAGAGAGAGAGAAGTAGGAACATGTCCTCATAGACTTCTCTACAATCTGAGGTAATAAGAGAGAGAGAGAAGTAGGAACATGTCCTCATAGACTCTCATACATCTGAGGTAATAAAGAGAGAAGTAGGAACCTTTCCTCATAGACTTCTCTACAATCTGAGGTACATAAGAGGAGAGAGAAGTAAGAAACATTTCCTCATAGACTTCTCTAAATCTGAGGTAATAAAGAGGAGGAGAGAAGTAGGAAATTTCCTCATAGACCCCCTTCTCTACAATCTGAGGTAAATAGAGAGAGAGAGTAGGAACATTTCACTCATAGAACCTTCTCTCCAATCTGCCGGTAAGTAAAGAGGGAGAATGTAGGAACATTTCCTCATAGACTTCTATACAATCTGAAGGTAATAGAAGAGACGAAGTAGGAAACTTTCCCTCATAGACTTCTCTCTCAATCTGAGGTAATAAGAGAGAAAGAGGAAGTAGGAACATTTCCTCATAGACTTCTCTACAATCTGAGGTAATAAAGAGAGAGAGAGAAGTAGGAACATTTCCTCATAGACTTCTATACAATCTGAGGTAATAAAGAGAGAAGTAGGAACATTTCCTCATAGACTTCTCTACAATCTGAGGTAATAAAGTAGAGAAGTAGGAACATTTCCTCATAGACTTCTCTACAATTGAGGTAATAAAGAGAGAAGTAGGAACATTTCCTCATAGACTTTCTCTACAATCTGAGGGTAATAAAGAGAGAAGTAGGAACATTTCCTCATAGACCTTCTCTACAATATGAGGTAATAAAGAGAGAGAGAAGTAGGAACATTTCCTCATAGACTTCTATACAATCTCAGGTAATAAAGAGAGAGAGAGAAGTAGGAACATGTCCTCATAGACTTCTCTACAATCTGAGGTAATAAAGAGAGAAGTAGGAACATTTCCTCATAGACTTCTTTACAATATGAGGTAATAAAGAGAGAAGTAGGAACATTTCCTCATAGACTTCTATACAATCTGAGGTAATAAAGAGAGAAGTAGGAACATTTCCTCATAGACTTCTCTACAATCTGAGGTAATAAAGAGAGAGAGAAGTAGGAACATGTCCACATAGACTTCTCTACAATCTGAGGTAATAAAGAGAGAGAGAAGTAGGAACATGTCCTCATAGACTTCAATACAATCTGAGGTAATAAAGAGAGAAGTAGGAACATTTCCTCATAGACTTCTCTACAATCTGAGGTAATAAAGAGAGAGAGAAGTAGGAACATTTCCTCATAGACTTCTCTACAATCTGAGGTAATAAAGAGAGAAGTAGGAACATTTCCTCATAGACTTCTCTTCAATCTGAGGTAATAAAGAGAGAGAGAAGTAGGAACATGTGCTCATAGACTTCTATACAATCTGAGGTAATAAAGAGAGAAGTAGGAACATTTCCTCATAGACTTCTCTACAATCTGAGGTAATAAAGAGAGAGAGAGAAGTAGGAACATTTCCTCATAGACTTCTATACAATCTGAGGTAATAAAGAGAGAAGTAGGAACATTTCCTCATAGACTTCTCTACAATCTGAGGTAATAAAGAGAGAAGTAGGAACATTTCCTCATAGACTTCTCTACAATCTGAGGTAATAAAGAGAGAAGTAGGAACAGTTCCTCAAAGACTTCCATACAATCTGAGGTAATAAAGAGAGAGAGAAGTAGGAACATGTCCTCATAGACTTCTCTACAATCTGAGGTAATAAAGAGAGAGAGAAGTAGGAACATTTCCTCATAGACTTCTATAGAATCTGAGGTAATAAAGAGAGAAGTAGGAACATTCCCTCATAGACTTCTCTACAATCTGAGGTAATAAAGAAAGAGAGAAGTATGAACATTTCCTCATAGACTTCTCTACAATCTGAGGTAATAAAGAAAGAGAGAAGTATGAACATTTCCTCATAGACTTCTATACAATCTGAGGTAATAAAGAGAGAGAGAAGTAGGAACATTTCCTCATAGACTTCTCTACAATCTGAGGTAATAAAGAGAGAGAGAAGTAGGAACATTTCCTCATAGACTTCTATACAATCTGAGGTAATAAAGAGAGAGAGAAGTAGGAACATTTCCTCATAGACTTCTCTACAATCTGAGGTAATAAAGAGAGAAGTAGGAACATTTCCTCATAGACTTCTATACAATCTGAGGTAATAAAGAGAGAAGTAGGAACATTTCCTCATAGACTTCTATACAATCTGAGGTAATAAAGAGAGAGAGAAGTAGGAACATGTCCTCATAGACTTCTCTACAATCTGAGGTAATAAAGAGAGAGAGAAGTAGGAACATTTCCTCATAGACTTCTCTACAATATGAGGTAATAGAGAGAGAAGTAGGAACATTTCCTCATAGACTTCTCTACAATCTGAGGTAATAAAGAGAGAAGTAGGAACATTTCCTCATAGACTTCTCTACAATCTGAGGTAATAAAGAGAGAGAGAAGTAGGAACATTTCCTCATAGACTTCTCTACAATCTGAGGTAATAAAGGGAGAGAGAAGTAGGAACATTTCCTCATAGACTTCTCTACAATCTGAGGTAATAAAGAGAGAGAGAAGTAGGAACATTTCCTCATAGACTTCTCTACAATCTGAGGTAATATAGAGAGAGAGAAGTAGGAACATTTCCTCATAGACTTCTCTACAATCTGAGGTAATAAAGAGAGAGAGAAGTAGGAACATTTCCTCATAGACTTCTCTACAATCTGAGGTAATAAAGAGAGAGAGAAGTAGGAACATTTCCTCATAGACTTCTCTACAATCTGAGGTAATAAAGAGAGAGAGAAGTAGGAACATTTCCTCATAGACTTCTCTATTAGGTTCTGTATTTATTTTAGTGTTTGATCATACAAATCTAATAAAAAAAAAATGTAAAAAACTGTTTTTCTCATCAGAACTTTATTTAAGGTATTTGAATGTAACATTTTAAGACAATGGATTTTGAAAAGAGAGGAAAGTTTCCTCTAAAATCTTTAAGGACAATTTCTGTATACTAATTGCTTTTGCACTGTATTTCAGTTAAAGTATTTTTACTTTAATTTTATGGTTTTTGTTTGGCAGCCGCTGCTGCCAGTACTTTGACCGTTTTTTTACGGGTTTTTTGCCCGTAGAAGTTTTAGTGCTGTACTTTTATTAAAGGTTATTGACTGTAAAAAGAGAGGATAAATCTGTAAAATTACAGTGTTTTCCTGTAAAATCTTTAAGGACAATTCCCGTAAATGAATGGCTTATTCACTTTATTTCAGTTAAAGTATTTTACTTTAATTTAAGGGTTTTTGTTTGGCAACCGCTGCTGCCAGTACTTTGACCGTTTTTTTACGAGTTTTTTTTTTTACAGTGTAGGCCTGTGTACAATGCTGCTTACATGGTTGTTAGAAAAATAAAAAAGTATAATACACAATATTCAGACACAAAATATAGACAGCTTATATTATAAGATTTGCTGCATTGCCAATACATTATTTTCTAAAACTGTCTGCTATTTTTCCATGTGCTAACTTCCAATATTTTCGTGGGATTCTGTATCAGAATCTAACATTTCTTGAAAAGAGAGGTTTCACTTAATGGTGATAGTTTGGATAGATGGATTGGGATTCCCCATTTGAAGGCACTGTTTCTGGAGTCCTTAATATAAGACGTTGGAACGATTTCTTTAACTCCGTCGTCCAAGTATTTAACGTAGGCAAACATTTTTGCTTAATTGATGGTTTGATGTGGTTGCTGTGTGGGTCAGTCCAGAGCCCTATAATATCAATTCTACATAAAGAAGCAGGTAGATTACAAATAAATGCATTTGATGCTCCCAGTTATTTGCATTATCCATCCTATTATATTGTTGTCTTTTTCCACATTTAGGTGCCAGTCACACTTGTTACTCTGGGGAGAATTCTGGAGGCAGGCGAGACCCCACTCCCCGGAACGTTCCTTGCTCGCCTACACCAAGACCTGGACAACCCAGGTGGACTTGGGGCCTTTAGCATTGCCGGAGAGGATCAGGAGGGGACAGGGAATTCTGGAGCGCCCCCGGGAAGAGATGTGGGCCAGATTTGTCAGAGATGTAAATACATGCTGTGTGGGTCAGTCCAGAGCCCGATAATAGAAATGCTATTATAGATCTCTGGATCAGTCGAACATCTCCTGTCTCTCAGCCAATCACAGAGCGAATGTAACTATACAGAGCGGGAAGCGCGTGAGCTGAGGTCTACCTCAGCTTCCCGCGGTTCACGCGCTTCCCGCTCTGTATAGTAAATACCATAGACTGCATCTCTCTTACATATTTTGTCTGTGTGCAGTAGACGTCGTATATAGATATATAATGCTTGCAATGTTTTGAACTCTAGCAACACAGATAAGGTTTAACAATTAAATTATACTAATCAGTTTAGAATATCCAAGTTTCTTTTTTGGCAAATAAATTACTTTTATCTAAAAATATTCTTTGTTTTTTCTCATTTAAAATTACAAATGTAATCTTGTAAATGTTGTGTTTTGTCTGAATATTTCCCCCCTATGGCATGTACAAGGCATGTATTTCACAATAAATACCGTGTTCAAAAAACAAGGTAATATCCTCTATATATCCCAGAAGGATTAAGTGCTCTGACAAACAGCTCTGTGCAAAATGAATATTGCCATACAGGAATGAAAAGTCAATAAATAAACATGTTAAAACTCACACGTTTTTGTTGTTTGTCACATGTTGTTGCACGTCACAAAGCACAAAGATTCCAGAATGTAATGCTTACAGGTCTTTGGTTTGGTTCCCATGAGTCTGTTGTGTCTATTTTTCTCAGACCCTTTGTTGATCAGGCAAAAACATTGGCATCCAAAGGTGTCTTGGAGGGGAAATGGAACCTGTGTGAACAGCAAAGCTGTTGGACTTCGTTGCTGTGTAGACTCAAAGGCAAGACCTACAATGCAAAACACCCGAAAACACCACACAGTTTAATGGGTACTTTTGGTTGCAGCTTCTGTCTACATCCTGGTACTCTAAAGAGAGAGAAACAGGTGACAGGGTAGAGCAGGAATTCATGACTTAAAAGAAGGGTGAACAGACGCACATTTGTTGCTTTTCCAAACGCACATGAGAGGGAGTAGTATTGCTCAATGGTTGTTATACTGTAGCTTGTATTTAGCTGTAATATTCCTGAAAGCACCAGCTAAAACTATGATCAGCTTCACTGTTAGGTTTCCCAAACAGTGCACAACACAGGAGCCGATGGAGCTGCTCAGTCAGTTTGTGGCCGTTTCTCAATGTCGAGTAAACCTGCTGCAGAGCCACTATTTCAAGTATGCTACGTCATCGAGTGGCGCCGAATGACTGTTTAAATGCATGTTAAATGCCCAGCATTCGGCGCCACTCGATGACGTAGTACACTTGAAATAGTGGCTCTGCAGCAGGTGTACTCGACATTGAGAAATGGCCATTCTGTCTGATCTTTAAGTTGTGCCTCTCTGTGAATACTCTCACTTTGAGATATTACATCAATACAATTGATGAAGCAATAACAATATTTATAAATAAGTCCAGCTTTGTAAATATGAGGATTTGCTGTTTTTCTGTTTTATATCATTGTGTATGTAATGTCTATGCCTCTGGACATTTGAATTGGTATTTTCTTACTGTTGTGTAAAAATAACAGTTAAGCTATTCATCATCGTGAAAGCAATGAACAGATGAATTGATAACATATGAATGTATAACTCAATAATTGAGGTTATAAACTATACTTAGTTAATGAGCCAGGGGGTTGGTTGTGCCAATGTAAGGCAAGGCAAGGCAAGGCAAGTTTATTTATATAGCACCTTTCAACACAAGGTAATTCAAAGTGCTTTACAAAAATGGAAGACATTTTAAAAATGGCATTTAAAATCAGTCATTAAAAAGAAAAGATAATAAAATAAACATTAAAAGAAAAAATACATGGATAAAAGTTAAAAGTTACAGTGCAGTTTAAGATGTGAATAGTTCAATTAAAAGCAGCGGCAAAAAGAAAAGTCTTCAGCCTGGATTTAAAAGTAGTCAGAGTTGCAGCGGACCTGCAGGTTTCTGGGAGTTTGTTCCAGATATTTGGAGCATAATAACTGAATGCTGCTTTACCATGTTTAGTTCTGACTCTGGGGACAGAAAGCTGACCAGTCCCTGAAGACCTGAGAGTTCTGGATGGTTCATAATTTAGCAGTAGGTCAGACATGTATTTTGGGCCTAAACCATTCAAAGCTTTATAAACCAGCAACAATATTTTGAAATCTATTCTTTGACACACAGGAAGCCAGTGTAAAGACTTCAGAACAGGAGTGATGTGATCCACTTTCTTAGTGTTAGTGAGGACTCGAGCAGCGGCGTTCTGAATTAGCTGCAGCTTTCTAATAGATTTTTTAGTGAGACCTGTAAAGACACCATTGCAGTAGTCCAGTCTACTGAAGATAAAAGCATGGACACGTTTTTCCAGATTCTGCTGTGACATTAGTCCTTTAATCCTAGATATGTTCTTTAGGTGATAGTAGGCTGATTTAGTAACTGTTTTAATGTGACTGTTGAAACTCAGGTCAGAGTCCATAGGCGCGTTCACACCAAGTACTTTTCCCACAGTAGTTCCTGAGAACTTTAGTTCATGAGAGCTCTTTTAGTTCTGATGAACTAAAGCAGATCGCGTTCACACCAAAATGAGTTCCTGGGGGTGGATTAGGCAAATGAGCCGCTGACGTCACTTCTTCTTCTTCTGCTTAGGTTTTCCTGGCAGGCCGCAAACAACTTCACGGCGAGTACAGTAGGTGGCGGTATGCACCTTAAAGTTGCAATCCACCAAAAAACCGAGAGAAGAAGAAAAAAAACTTCCGCTTCCGCTGTATGCTTCTGTTTACCTTCCGACCTCAGTCAGACACGCTATGGAGTTGACTGAAGTTGTGGTTTTGGTGCTGAGTTATTTAAGCCAATAACTCAGCCACAAATACAGATCGCGGTTAAGAAGCCTTAACAAAAGGACTGGACGGCGACAAGCACACGCTATGGACATGTTTCGTCGTAGGACAGCTGAGAATGATGACCGTTATCACGCCCAAAGAACAGCAATGGTACGTTCAGTAAATCACATTAATACTATCTAATGTAGGATTTATGGAGTTATGTAGGGCTAATTTGTGTCTTTGTATGTGTTCCAGATATGCGGTGCTTGATGAAGCGAAACGACTGCAACATGGACAATATCAAAATCCAGGTGGCAGCATGTTGCGTATTGCATAACCTGTGTGAGCGTCGTGGTGATGAGTACAGGGAGGAATGGACTGCCTTACCGGCGACCCAGCTTGATGACAACCATTCATATCTTTTTGTTTAGTGTCTTGATTAAATGATTGTAGAATAAGGATTTTGGACGTTTGCCCTGCAGCCATGAATTGCATTAAAAGCAGCAAGAAACTTTGAATTGATTTCATTTTATACACATTTATATCTGAGTAGGCAATATCAATATAATGAATTACTGTAGTACATGTCATTCATTTATTTGTGATATAAAGTCTGCCTAGGTGGTGCATATTCTGGAAAATCAATTGAGAAACAAAAAGAACAATCTGAAATTGTTTAAATGACTTCTGATTTGTCTGACCATAGGAAAGAGTTAGATAAGAAATAATACCACTAACATGTCTGTAGTATTGCACAGTAAATAGGCTCAGCAGTTAACACCTTTATTATATATCCTCCTATGTTCCCTTACTATAATTAATTAAAATATTGAACTCACAACACTGTTAATTACAAACTTAACCATTTATCTTTCTATAAATAGTGTTTGTGTTGATGGACGCCATTTTGAAATACAATTGAATGATCTTTTTCAAAGACACATATATGGGGTGGGACACAATAAATAAAGCTTCGCCAGTTTCATGGTGTCATGATGGTATCAGAATAATCACTTACATGTGATGTATAGGATGCTACACAGGTCACCATAAAGATAAAGTGTCAGGAGAAATAAGCAAGATACATTTTCTGTTTAATCGCAATGTAGGTTCTCTTTTATTTATCAGCAGCAGATCAATAAGTGTCAGTAGTATCAAAACAATATAATAACAGTGGCAATATATATATATATATATATATATATATAATAACAATAGATATAGAACATAGAGTGCAAAGTTAAGTGTCAGTATTAATAACAGTGGCATATATATATATAATCACAATAATACAAAATGAACTGTCCCAGGTGTAGGCAATTTGGGGTGAAGTGTCTTGCCCAGGTACACAACGACATCCTGACTGCAGTGGGGTTTGAACCTGTGCTCCCCTGATCCGAACACCAACGCACCAGACCACTGCACAACACGCCTCCCAACAAGTCATTGTACAGTTTATGAACGACGACAAGTTTTTCTTAATTTTTGTATTGAAGGCCTGTTGGATTTAATCAGCTCGCTTTGCACTGCCAGAAGCCCAGCCTGAAAGGTATTTTGTTGCTCCACCTCGATTCCTGGGCCTTGTGTGAATGCAGCAGCCGTTCGTCGTGCATCTCCTTGGCACGCAGGTCCTCATTCTCCTTGCTGACCATGGCACGGCAGTCCATCGCCATGATGGTGTCAAGGAAGCTGTCATCGCGTGCCCACTTTCCTAAGGTGAAATATGCAAGATACAAGATCAGTTTAATCGCAACAACGACACAACATTGTCCAAATACCAGAAGGGGAGCAGCCCATAACAGAGAGCCCCCCACGTCAGAGTCATCACTGTGGGCGATCTCCACCTCTGAGGCCCAATCCCAAACCACTCCCTCGACCGTACCCCTCCGTGACGGAGTGAACTCCGTCTGTAGCCACACTCGCAGCTCAACGAGGCTCCCTCCTGTCAGATGGAGGGAGTAAATACAGCGGCAAGCTTTGGGACAAACTCCCCTCTCTCCGGCAGAAACAGGAAATGCCGTAACTGTATGTAACAACGGTTTCAAATCAGCTTCTCTTAGACAAAAAATGTAAATTAATAACTCAAATAAAACTCCAAACATCTTTCATTGTGTTACTTTTTCTGTAGAGCTCTTTTAGTTTTAAACCTGATGTTTATAAGTTTCTTAGTTTTTGCAACAGTCTGTAAATATACACAACTTTATAATAAAATGCACACATTTACCTTTTTCTAGACTAAACACAGGTATGATCCTAAGTTAAAAAAATATGAGGTTATCATGAGGTTGTTAACATCGCAATTTATCAGTGGATGTTTGCTGGAACTACTTTTTAACAGCGTATTTCCTGACGGACACACACAGCGTGACTCCGGTCAGGTAGAGACCGGTCTCAAGTCAGCACCGATGCAGACTCGCTGTTTGAGGGCTTGATAGCCCACTCCCCCTCCACACCTCTCCACACTCGTTGGTTTGGAACAGCACTTAATGTGGCGGACCCTCCGCGCGAACGCGCAAACGGAGGGGTAGTGTGTAGGGGTAGGGTGTAGCATGTCGTTGTGTCCCCGAGACACTTCACCCCAAAGTGCTCCTGTGGGGATTGCCCACAGTATTGAGTAGGTAAGCTTTGGATAAAAGCGTCTAACAAGTGACATGTAATGATTCAAAAAGCTTTTGGTGGCCATATTGAATAACAAACCAATGTGGTTTACTTGTTATCCACAGTTTAGCTGCTAAATGTTACCTTTACAAAGCTACGCTGAAAACACAGCAAAGTTCATATAACGGTATTAGGTTAGTTGAACCTAATATTTTTATAGTTAAACTCAACACTTTTCTTTGTGCTCCACATATCTAAATGTATAAAGTGTGTTTTCACCTCCGTTCCCTCCTGTTTGCTGCAGTATGGCAGCAGCGGTCAGGATGGGATCCTCTGTGATCAGATAGTGGTCCTGATGGTGTCCGCTGACCGGGCGCAGGCTGCCTACTCTCAGCGGGGGGGAACTGAACGTGGAAACTGTGTTTCTCTGAGGGATCCTCCATGTAGTCTGAGAAGCCTTCTGAGGAAACAAGGTCAAACTATTTAGGATAATACTATGAGAAGGAACAATGTTTAGGCAGTAAATAGAATTTCAATTACATTTCTACTTAAATGTGCAAAAATATTAGAACATCAGTCTTTGTGGCATGCAGGTAATCAACTGTTTAAGCTTTTACCATTAACATGTAGAATGAATGTTGCAAATTACTTGAAATTATAGCAACTACAATCTGTTGTTTACCTCTATGCATTAGCCACAGAGGTAGCATTATGTCCAGCTAGCATGCTAATTGCTAACGTTATATTATCGTTTTTATCCCGGAGGGGAAAACTAGTTTCTAATCCTGAGAGAAACACCTCGCCTGAAATACACGATTAGTGCCATGAGTTAGTGAAGCAAATTACAGAACATTGCACTTATTCACAAGTCAAAACGTGTTCATAGCGGGCATGGCTGAGAATAGCTAGCTAGCTAGATGTTATTAGCCAGCTTGGACCTAACGTTAGCAAGTTCTACCATGGCTAGCTCGATCTACTGAGCAAATAAAAGTACATCTAAGACCAGTATTGTGCAGATTAAAACAGTGCAGTGCATGTATTTTATTTTACCTTGGTAGTCGTCCCGACATGACTTTGCCAGGTCTGCTAACTTTGCTGATCCACTGAAACTGCATTCAGTCGAAGCTTCTGAATGTGGCGCTTCGCGTCCTCTGAGTCAATCGCCAGAAGCGCAGACACATCCTCATCCTCATCTTCATCCTCATCACTCCACCGCTCCAATTGATTTATTTAGTGTTGCTATAATAACTGCTTTCACAAAAGGAATCTCTTCGTGTGTGCTGTCCGAAGCGAGGAAATACAATGGCCGCTTACAACAAAAAATTCGGAGTCAAACGGGCGTGGTTTGCATTCCGCACAGCCAATCAGACGTAGGAACTACTTTCTCTCACGACAGACCCTGCTCTGTAGCAGGGACTGAAAAGTGAGTCTCGCGAACTAAGTTGAGCTACTTTAGTTCCTGGGGCTTTTTGGTGTGAACGCAAATATATCGTAGTTCTGATGAACTATTGTGGGGAAAGTACACCAAAGTACTCCGGTGTGAACGCACCTATACAGTATACTCCGGGTGATTTACCGTACATTGTACATACTGCATGTATAGCTAACGAGGCTAGCTGTATGCTAGCGCAAAACAATGTATTCATGCAAGTTACAATGTATGACCGAACGTAGCAGAATACCCGTATAAGATTGCAATTATAAACACGTTATTGCCAGCATAATATGAACCACTAGCTTTTGTTCATAGTAGTTTTATTACACTACATTATAGTTGCCGTTCCTCCGAGCTAGCGTTCATATCGTGTTAGCTACCAAAGTAAACAATAAAGCTAGGTTAGCATAATAGCTGGCAAGCTGTTCATTAGATCAGTGGTTCTCAACTGGTGGGTCGCGACCCAAAAGTGGGTCGCGGACCCGTTTCGAGTGGGTCGCAGATTTTTTTTGGGGGAAAAAGTAAACTTTTATTTTGAAGGCCCGATTTTCTTCTCAGAGTGTACCAGAATGCGTAGTTTATGTTAGTATTTCTAAAAATCTCCTGGGGGAGAATCCCCCCTGACCCCCCTGCTGGGGTTGGGTTTCAACATGTGTGCCTTTTTATATAGTTCAGCTTTGATTCCATCATCTCATTAAACCTTTTTTAAAAGCATACTTTAGTTCTGTGAAGGGATATAAGGGATATATGCACTGTACTTCACTTTTATTAATATTGTATGCTCAAAAGCGTATATATTACAGCACGATTTTTTGTTGAATAGATTTGAGTGCTTCAAAATGTTGGGTCGCGATGTATTGACCAAGTAAAAAGTGGGTCCCGAGGCCTGACCAGTTGAGAACCACTGCATTAGATAGATCCACACTCCTACCACAACTACTACTAACGAATCTAAAACAACTAAGTTTCTCTAATATTTTGTGATTTGCATTTGATTTCGTCCAGCCAGATCCTGGCGGACAATACATGACGGGGACGGGACTACTACTACTGAGGCCTCGTCCTAAAAGGCACCGGCTGCGCCCAGGCAAGATGCGGGGAGGAATGGATGATATACCGTGTGTATATATGTATATTTATGTTCATTTTGAATATTTCTAAAAATAAAGTTGAATGGAAATACTTAGTAGGCCTATCCTTTCTTCCCTGAATTATTTGCTCCTATAACATATCATTCATATATAGCAAACCATGATAATGTTATAGATACCATTGCTCCAACTAAGGTAAAGGAAGTGATTGGCAAGAAAATATCTCCATGGAGAAAGGCCATGACCGTGAGAACAGAAAAAAGAGAGTGTCGAAAAGCTGAACGTAGGTGGCGAAAAACAAATCTCCAGGTTCACTTTGAAATCTATAAAGAGAGACTTGGCCTTTATAATTTGGAATTGAAAAACGCACGACAGTCTTTCTTCGCTGACATCATTACCAAAAACAAAAACAACGCACGTGCCTTGTTTGCTACCGTCGACAGACTAACTAACCCCCCAGTGTCAGTAGCCTCTGAATTTCTATCCACCAGGGCGTGCAATGATTTTGCCTTCTTCACTGACAACATTCAGAAAATTAGACAAGCAGTCAGTGCCTCTACATCAGGTACAGCAAATGTGTTGTCCCTATGTCCACCTAATATCAATTCAAACACCATGACACAATTCCATCAGATTAATGGTAAAAACTTAGAGGACATTATTCAACTTCTGAAATCCTCCTCCTGCTGCCTTGATATTATTCCAACAGGATTTTTCAAAGATGTTTTTCCTTGCATGGCCTCAGATCTACTTCATATAGTAAACACATCTCTTCACTCAGGTATTTTTCCAGAGGCCCTGAAAACTGCAGTCCTTAACCCGCTCTTAAAAAAGAATAATCTAGATGCCTCAGTAATGAACAATTACAGGCCAATATCAAACCTGCCATTTCTAGGTAAAATCATTGAAAAAGTTGTATTTCAACAGTTGAGAAACTTCTTTCATTTAAATAACTGTTTGGATGTGTTCCAGTCAGGCTTTCGTCCAAACCACAGCACTGAGACTGCTCTTGTAAAGGTCTTCAATGACATCCACTTAAACACAGACAGTGGTAGAACTTCAGTGTTAGTATTATTAGATCTCAGTGCTGCATTTGACACTGTTGACCACAACATATCACTAGACCGACTAGAAAACTGGGTGGGAGTTTCGGCAACAGTTCTAAATTGGTTTGAGTCCTACTTAAAGGACAGAAAAAACGTTGTTTCTATAGGTAAATACACATCTGAGTTGACAAATATGACATGTGGGGTACCTCAAGGCTCCATCTTGGGGCCTCTTCTCTTTAACATCTACATGCTACCACTGGCTCAGATAATGAAAAACAACAAAATAAGTTACCATAGCTATGCGGATGACACACAAATTTACGTAACAATTTCACCAGGAGATTATGCTCCAATTCAAACACTGAGTAAGTGCATTGAACAAATCAATGACTGGATGTGTCAGAACTTTCTCCAATTAAACAAAGATAAAACTGAGGTAATGGTTTTTGGAGCCAAGGCAGAACGTATAAAAGTTAGCGCTGAGCTTCAGTCTGCAATGTTCAAAACAACAGATAAAGCCAGAAATGCCTTAGAGGGCGAAGCCATATACGAAATAGAACAAATGGACCGTAGATACACGGATTAGGGCGACACCATCTGGTCACAACTTTAAATATTTGACCATGTTTATGTGCAAATGAAGAATTCTCACTGGTGCAGAACCGTTTTCCTTAAGTGAGTCTCTTTTCTTTTCTGACTTTATGGGTATTTCACTTTATATTAAATACATAACAATAAGAGTGCAGAACATCTAATACACTTCACTATGAATCCAGAACAATACAACTGCAGGAGTATGGATAAAGCCAGATGTTTGCATGCATTTTGATCGATTTGGGCAGAATCCAGCAGAGTGGATCGTGCTGTTCATCCTATGTCATCTATATGTAAAGAAACAAGTCTAAATATTTAAGATAAAGCTGTGAAACAATCTCAATAATTACCAGCAAAAATGTAAGGTTTTTTTAATGCATAAAAGGATACATGTTGAGATAGGAAGTTATAATATCTTAAAGGGCCCATGTCATGGCCATTTCCACTGATCATAATTACATTGTTGAGGTATACTAAAATAGATTTATACTGTGCAATTTTCCAAACTCACATTGGTTTCGCATACAGCATCTCTGTCAAGCATGTGTATTCAGCAGTATTCACTTTCTCCACTAAACGACTCGTTGGAGCTCTTGCCCCCCCCTCCCTGTGAGCCTAGTGTGCTCCGATTGGCCGATCAGCTCGGCCACTCTGTTCTGATTAGTCAACCACCAGAGAGGCTGCACCCATGTCTAAACGGCTGCTCTCAGCCGAACATCAGTCTTATCATGGCGTCGGTACAGCCGTATATTTTATATACATATATATATTTTTAACTGTTGTTATAGAAGAGTGTGACGGCCCCAGGGCCTTTGTCTTACGATGGGGTGGAGCTGAAGAGGCTAATCAGCACGATCACGGACACCTGGCCGGAGCCGAGGTGCTAGCCAGCTGCCGGGAGTCACACGGCAGCCCTTCTCTCCCTCCAAGCAGCACAGCAATCCTCTTCCCTGACCACGTATCTCTGCATTTACCACAATAAATGTGCCGTGGTTTTGTAAACTCGTGTATGTCTCCTTGTCTTTCCGTTGTGGCCTACATACATAACAAAGAGTAAGTTATATCATGGCGTACCCGGAACTAAATGGAAGACTCAAATGGGCAGTGACGTATCTCCAACGAGGCGTTTTGGGGAGGTATTTTCTGTGTTAGAGTTTTACTCGCTACAGGGTGTACTTTGAGGGTTTTGACTCTGCACACCGTTTACATGCATAAAAACCTTCATAACACACAAGGGGACGGGTAATAACCGGAAAAGCATGACATGGGAGCTTTAACTCTTTTTAGGGTGCAGCTATAGGTTTTATTTATTTCAAAGTGGGCCCATTTAAATTATATTCATTTTCTTCAAATGTGCAGAGGACTGTAGTTTTTGTCTAAGATGTTCATGTCCTACTCTCTATCGGACAGGTAAAGCACTGTGCAGTCTGTCATTCATTCATGGGCACAAGCTACACACTGCTGACACTTCTCTCGTCTTTGCACCAGTTTTATTTAAAGTGGACCTATCATGCTATATTTGAATAATATAGTGTCGGACCAGACCTATATAAGGCATATTTATACTTTTTTTTTTTCAAAATACCAAACAGATAATGCATTTTAGCCATGCCTCATTTCGCTCAATTTGACCATTTCTAGCTCTGGGCAGATTCAGTGAGAACAGCACCACCTACTGGCCTGGCATATGTACTACAGCGTCTCCAGCGCTTTCAAACGGCAATGGCCGTGGCTGTCTCCTCCTGATTGGTGGAGTTGGCCCAATAGCCGTAGCGCCACCGTCCTGACGTCAGGACAGTGTTCAAATCTGGATCAGTTTTTATCAGATCCGTTGCAGCCCCTTTTTTAGAGATTTGGGTATGGAGGAAAATAGAGAGGGTTGTGTTTTCTGACACTTGGTGAGTTCCCTGGAACACCGGGGACACATATTCATGTAGAAAAGACGTACAAAAGTGCATTTTGCATGATAGGTCCCCTTTAATGTTTAAATAAAGCCTAATTAGTTTGTCTGTTTTGCATATCCATTACATTACATGTTACTTGTTAGACGCTCTTATCCAAAGCGACTTACATACTCAATACTGTGGACAATCCCCACAGGAGCACTTTGGGGTGAAGTGTCTCAGGGACACAACGACATGCTGACTGCAGTGGGGTTTGAACCTGTGACCCCGTGATCCCAACACCAAGCTCTTTCCACTGAGCCACATATCCTCCTGTTAATATCTTTGGACGTCCTGCACTAAACTGTTTTATTGTAGAGATCACTTACAGTATCTTATTGATATTTTCTATTCTATATTTCTATCATTGACCTTCTACTTTCCCCCTATGAAAGTATGTACTCTTAATATTTTTATGTTTTCATCAAATATAACGTATCAACAAACAAATTAAATAACATGCTTTAACCACTAGGCGGTTAAAGCACTCAGTTACAGTTAACACAATAACATATGCTGCTGTTTCCAGTTTAGTTTATGATGGATGTATTTTGTTATCCACACATATATTGTTTTTATATTTGTAACACCAAACCGACAGAAAAGATGGTCTTAACATGACCCAGTGGTCTAGTTAATAAAAAATGTATTATCAAACATAATGTTAAAATGAACTCTTATTGTAATGGCAATTTTATTCTTCCAATGTCCTATATCCTTTTGCCATTACTTCACAGGAGGGCTGGAGAGTGAACCAGACGCAGACACAAACAGATGACTTTCCGGTCCTTTGGTGCAGTTTATAATGATGTTTATTTAGCGTTTTACATACCAAGGTTTTAATTATACAGTTTAATGGTTGTGGTGAGCATCTGCCGGGCTGGTGGAATCGGTATGCTCTCTTCCTCCTGTGTCCTCGTCATTTCCTCTCACCTGTGACCCCTTTATACACCCGGTGCAGCTAAACACCGCCACCAAGTGTTCAAAATAATATTGCACTATACAAGTGCAATAAGGTAAACTGATGCGGCTTTCACACCAGCGCTTTTCCCTTTCTAGCTCCTAGCGAGAGCTTTTCTGGTTCAGCTCCGGTTTCCCTTTTCTGCTCCCGCTCTGTTCACACCACTCAGAGCCGGTTTAGTTTCCTGCACGCCTCAACGTAAGAGAGACGTAAGCGACGCCGCCTCTTAGCTCCGAAGCTCTTGCCTCTCGACCGACAATTTTTTGGAGCTGGAAGTGAACCGTATTCCGGAGCTATGAGGCGGCGCCGCTGCGGTGTGAACAGCTGGAGCTGGAAAAAGCGCCGGTGTGAAAGGGGCATGTGACACCAACAACACCCATCAAATGGCTCCTACACTTATTTTAAAAATACAGCTTCCTGTGTTCGAATGAGCTGCTCCGACCCTCGGTCCTGACGGACTCCAAAAGTCCGACATTATACAATCAAACAAATAAATAAACACAAGGATAATTGTGTGTTATTGTTGAGTAAATAACAGCGTGTGGTTTAGAAAAGAATACAAAATTAGAAGGAAAAAACGATGAAACAATACAGATGTCAGTTTTCTGAGCCCCTACTCTCCCCATAACTGACAGCAACAAAAGTCCTACATTATTCAGTTAAAGTAAAGAAGTAAAAACAATAAGTGTGGCTTGATATTGAGTTAGAAAAAGGTTGATAAACGCTGTGAGAATGGATCTGCAGAGAGCATTTCGCCGCGATCCCAACTCGTCTATTACCAACGTTCAGGGAGCTCTATGCAAGTCAATGGGACTCCCTGATAGTTGAAACTCGACGCTAAAGGGCCCCCCCTTGCGTTGGAAAGTGACGACAGGGACCCTGACATAACGTCAACATAGGCCGAGTTGGGAGTGAGAATGTGTTGATCCAGAACAGCAATTCTCCAGTCAGCTGTAGTTTACATTGGAGTATTGCCATGAGTACTGAGTGTTTAACAGATACAGCTAGCAGCTTCTCCCTACAGTCCTACTGTCTGGTATGAACAGGGAAAAGGGTTGGGGTGTAATGAAGATCTTAAGAAGATGTAGTTTATTGTAATATAACTGTAGAGAGGAGTCTCCATGCTGAAGTGGGTTCAGAGGCCTGTACTACGAAGCCGGATTTTCCTAACCTGGATATGTTTGAGTTAGCCGGTTGGCCTAATCCAAAACATACGCGCTCTCGCTAAACTGTACTACGACGCTGGATATCAAGTGGATCGCTCAAGCCAGCCGTGTCCTATCTAGTTAGGTGCACGTTCACATGAAAGGGGTGGTATTTGGAGCATTCGACCAATCTCAAACACGGACAAGCGTACTGACAGCGCAGCGTCATACTTCCTGAATGAAAAGTGAACTTTAATATTAGTCAAATATGCTTAAAATAATACTTCTGCATACAGTATGTGACACTGTGAGTGTTTTACGGCCAGATACGGCTCAACTGACTCAGATAAGGAAATATATGATACATTATGATGTGATGTGATATGAATGATAATGGGACACATCGACGTCTGCACTCACAGTGCCGCGGACTGTACGTAATGTTACTTTGATCCGGTTACTTATGTTGTGGCAGATATTTAAGTAAGCTTTCTTAACGCTAATATTATAATAGTCAGATTGCTCTGAAGATGGGAGGGGATATTCTATTCATTTTCACGTTCACACAGTCAGTTGATTTTTGCCGGCCGTCTTTCCTGCAACGGCAGTTTTTCTGTATTTCCTCTATCCTGTAATATGACTTGATCGCTTTAAACTCCGCACACGTAGCTCTGATTGGTCAGCAGGCGGTGCTTTCACTGAGTTGATCTCTTAGCCTGCAACCTAACCTCCTCCCGAGGAGGTTAGCCGCTCAGCATAAGTTACCATGGAGATCTAGCCTGCTAAAAAGAGAACCAGCGTCGTAGGACCGGAAAGCCCGAGTTTTCCCTGAAGTCAGCTAAGAGAAAATCCGGCTTCGTAGTACAGGCCTCTGGTCTCTGTGTGTTTGCAGAACATCTAATACACTTCACTATGAATCCAGAACAATACAACTGCAGGACTATGGATAAAGCCAGATGTTTGCATGCATTTTGATCGATTTGGGCAGAATCCAGCAGAGTGGATCGTGCTGTTCATCCTATGTCATCTATATGTAAAGAAACAAGTCTACATATTTAAGATAAAGCTGTGAAACAATCTCAATAATTACCAGCAAAAATGTAAGGTTTTTTTAATGCATAAAAGGATACATGTTGAGATAGGAAGTTCTAATATCTTAAGAGAAGAGCTTGAATATTAAAAAAGTAAAGACACAAACTCTTGTGGCTCCTTCCTGTCTTCCTACTGGGTCTTTCTTGGCTTTGTTCTGGTTATCTTCTAGCTCTATTCAGGTTTTTGGAGTTTTTTTCTAGCTCTATCCCTGATCATTTTCAGAACCTGAAGGCTCTATACGGACTATCTTCTGGTTCTCCTCTGGATCCATCCACTATCTCTTGTCTCTGTCCAGTGAATTACACTTGTGTTACTGGAGCAGGTAAAGCATACAACAGATACTTTCAGCATTATCGGAGCACGAAGTGGACGCTTGGATGAAACACAGCGGACTTCTAAACAATGAACACCCGCAACTTGGAAGAAATAAAGTTGGGTTTTATGCGTTCTAATATTGCAATGCAAACCCATGATGTAATGACAGTAATTAAGAATAATTTAGTCATTGAATGCTCATTTCAGTAGATTTAATCAAACACAACATAAACATATTGGACATGGCCTCAAGACTGTAACCTCTTCACATTCTGTTGAAATAGTCAATTACTAGCCATATCTCACACATTGCTGTTTTGAATCACTAATATGTGGATGACAGTTGAACTGGATGATGTAACATGTATGCCATCTGCTGGAAAGAAGACGTATCGCTCTGTTGGCGTTGTTTAGACAACAAAAACAGAATGAAGCTCTCATACCATAAACAATCTTTGAGTCCAGACCCCGTCCTGCAGAGAGCACACAACCCAACAGCACGTTGATGGTCGAGCATCACTTTACAAAACGTTTGCATTAAGACACTAAGACTAGCTGGTCCCTTGTAAAGGTGAGTCCACCTTAAATGAGCAGTGGGTGATCAGCAGGTGAAGGGCAGGACACGGGAACTTGGTCCTGAGGAGATGTAACGATTATTAAACAAGAAATAGTCGAGTCAAGGGGTCGAAGAAATGAACATTTGTGATTATTAGCTAATCGGTTGCAGGTGGGTGAAAACAGGCTGAGGGAGTAACGTATTACATAACGTAACGGCATCAGGATACAAAATAGACAAATGTATTCCCTTACCAACACACTTGGTCTTTTTAAACGATTACGCCATTTAAATCTTTTGTCACAAACTTTGCAGATCTATTTTTCCTCTCCTGTGTGGATTCTCATGTGTGACTTTAAACTCACACTATGTGAAAAAGCTTTCTTACAGACTGAGCAGCTGAATGGTTTCTCTCCTGTGTGGATTCTCATGTGTTCCTTTAAATGTCCACTCCGTGAAAAAGCTTTCTTACAGACTGAGCAGCTGAATGGTTTCTCACCTGTGTGGACTCTCATGTGTGTCTTTAAACTTGCACTCTGTGAAAAAGCTTTCTTACAGACTGAGCAGCTGAATGGTTTCTCTCCTGTGTGGACTCTCATGTGTTCCTTTAAACTTCCACTATGTGAAAAAGCTTTCTTACAGACTGAGCAGCTGTGTGGTTTCTCTCCTGTGTGGACTCTCATGTGTGACTTTAAATCTCCACTCCGTGAAAAAGCTTTCTTACAGACTGAGCAGCTGAATGGTTTCTCTCCTGTGTGGACTCTCATGTGTGACTTTAAATCTCCACTCTCTGAAAAAGCTTTCTTACAGACTGAGCAGCTGAATGGTTTCTCTCCTGTGTGGACTCTCATGTGTGACTTTAAATGTCCACTCTGTGAAAAAGCTTTCTTACAGACTGAGCAGCTGAATGGTTTCTTTTCAGCACTACATTGTTGATCACTGACAGATTCATGTCTATTTTTCAGTGACTTTGAGCCTGATGCAGGTTCTCTGGTCTCTTTCCAATCAGCACTGTCTTCAGTGTCAGGTTCAGAAGAGTCTCCAGTGTCAGGTTCAGAAGAGTCTCCAGTGTCAGGTTCAGAAGAGTCTTCAGTATTGTCCTCAGTCTCTGGTTGTAAATGTCTCTCTGGATCTGAGCTCCTGGCTGGTTCTGGTCCTCCACAGTCCTCTCCATCAGCTTCTGTTTCCATGTGTTCAGTTTGTCTTTGATGAGGCTGAGAGGACTGAGGTTTCTCTTCATCATCTTCACTCTTCACAGGGTCAGGAGTGAAAGTGGACTTTGTGACATCAGCCTCCTCCAGCTCCTGAAGCTGCTCTCCCTCCTGACTGATCCAGAGTTCCTCCTGTTCCTGCTTAATGTGTGGGGGGGGGCTCTGGGTCCTGCTGGTCAGGGAGAAGCTCTTCTTTAACCACCACCAGCTGCTGGACGTCTGCAGGAAACAGGAAACACACAGTCAGAACAAACTGTTAACCTGTTAAGTTCTGAGCCTGTTTTTCAGGTCTCAGGCTCGAAAATGACATTCCCAGAACAAATGACCATATCTTCCCTTCTAAAAGGGTTAAATTAATAATCTTTTTTCTCAAAGTAATGATAAACCTGTGAGTTGGATGTAGAAAAGTCAGAATCAATATAGATGTTTTTTATTTTAAAGAAAATTCAGATTTTACATAGTAAAAAACTGTAAATTATAGTGTCCGTCCAAAAATTCTTTTTTACTTATAGTGAAAACTACCCTTGGATGATGGGTTAGTAGACTAAAAGCTTTAGGAATCCAAAGTACAACATATAATAAGTACCCTGTATCAAGATTGATGCAAAACAAGTGACATTTGACCTTTTTAGATAGGTTTAGCAAAAACCACTCCACCTCTGAGGTGATTTGGGTGAAAATGTTTTTTTTTCCATATCTCTGGCCCCCCTTGCTCAATTTTGATGGTTGACACCTCTTTCTGACCGTTAGAGCCAATAGAATCGAGGGGGGAGTCCCCCACACACACACGTTGTGAAAACAAACGGTGGGGGCTTCGCGCATGCAGGTTTGCACCAGAGTGGACCGATCTCTCGCTCTGACATTTGGAAACGGAAAAGCAGTTTTATTGCTTATGGATTATCAGAAATAATTTCAAAGAGGACACAGACACATTGGATTAACCTATGGATTAACTGCAGCATCGTTATTTATCGTTTTAATGCCATTGAAGACCAGTTTTGACCAAGGTAAGCCATGTTAGCGTTTGTAGCTACCTAGCGCCACATGTTTTGATGTACGCTTTCGTTTATAGCGTCGCAAATGTTTATCACTGAGTGTTGAGGTGGGCACCCCCAGATTCTGTGTCTCCAGGAGATGCTAATCGAGGGGTGGGCTGTGCATCTAGGATAAGTAATAAGGGAGTTATGAGTGAGTTTAGGTGCAGTGATAGGTTAGCATTTTTTCGCTCGTGGCTAATTCAGAGGCTGAGTGTTAGCATTGTGGGGTTTTTTTTGGATTTTTTTTTTTTTAAATATCAGTTAGCGGAGTTTCTTCCCGTTACATGGATATAAAACATTCATAGTTTATTAAATATTAAGATTCCTTAGACGTTGTTTGCTGCAAATTACGCGTTTATCCGCCCGGTACCGGGGGGGCGGTGCGTAACAGGTTAAGTGTTAGCATTTAAAAATCTCATCACCATTACAATGGGAGACATTTTGCAGCCCTAATTAATGCCTTTGTTTTTATATTTTCACATTATCTTTCTTAGTCCCACCTATTGTGTATTTGTGTTGGCTCAAGTCACCTCATGTAGCCCCGCCCCTTTCCACTTCCAGTTCAAAATGAAAAAGGGTTTTTTCTTCTGGCGTAGCATTAGCTGCAATGTAAACAAGGAATAGTATTTGGGATCGTTCACAGATACACTACGCCTACAGTATAGAATTACAATACTCCGTTAAAAATTAAAAATCCTGTATCCAAAGTATTGACAGAACATTTGACGGCACCTTCTTATGTCAAAGTAATGACGGTGCAGTAAAATGTTCCCTGTCAGTGTTTCATTTATGTTGTTTCTTGATTATTGTGTATGTTGCATTTTACTGCTGTACATGTTCAAAGTTGCGCTTGTATAAATGATTATAGATGAGGGAACCTGCTCAATATTAAAATATGTGTTTTTTATATACCAGTCAAAAGTTTGGACACCTTCTCATTCAATTTTTTTTGTTTATTTAAATGTGTTTCTACTTTATACATTAATACTGAAGACATCAACACTATGAAAGAACACACATGGAATTATCTAGTGAACAAAAAAGTGTTAAAAAATCAAGAATATGATTTTTATTTTAGATTCTTCAAAGTAGCCCCCTTTTGCCTTGATGACAGCTTTGAACACTCTTGGCTTCTCTCAGTCAGCTTCATGAGGTCGTCACCTGGAATGGTTTTCAATGAACACGTGTGCCTCGTCAAGAGTCAATGTGTGGAATGACTTGCCTTCTTAATGTGTTTGAGACCATCAGTTGTGTTGAGCAGAGGTAGAGTTAGTGCACAGTGGAAAGCCCTATTTGACTGCTGTTGTAATCCATATTATAGCAAGAACCACTCAACTCAGTAAAGAGAAACGACCGTCCATCATCACTTTAAGAAATTAAGGCCAGTCGATCCGGAAAATGTCAAGAACTTTGAATGTATCCTCAAGTGCAGTCGCAAAAACCATGGAACGCTATGATGAGACTGGCTCTCATGAGGACCCCCCGGGAAAGGAAGAGCAAGAGTTACCTCTGCTCAGAGGATAAATACATCAGAGTTACCTCTGCTCAGAGACTGGTGACACTGTTGGTGATTTATTCAGAATTCAAGGCACCCTTAACCAGCATGGCTACCACAGCATTCTGCAGTAGCCGAAAAAAAACAAAAAAATGTCACCTGTGGAAGCTGTAGTACTGTAAAAAGTAGAGATGTCCCGATCCGATCACGTGATCGGGGATCGGAGCCGATCACGTGATTTTCAAAAGATCGGAATCGGGAGAAAAAAATCGGGGATCGGGAATTTTTTTTTTTTTTTTTTATAAATCTTTTTTTATTATTTTATTTAATGTTACAAAACAAAAATGACCATGTTCACGTCTTAAAGTCATCCTGAGGCCTTAGTTTTGGTTTAAAATTACACAACATCATGTATATGTGTTGCTTCTTTTGGGCTCGTTTTCATAGACCTGGTTGCTTATTTCTCTCAAATCTGGCAACAGAGTGGGCGCAGTGTCTAATAGTAGCAGTAAGCTAACAAGAGGCTACGTTCAGCTGGTGCCTCGGGAGTCGGGACAGAGAAAATGTCAGGAGTTTGGAAGTATTATAAAATTGAAAGCGAAGGCAGTGTAACAGCCAGATGCAATGTTTGCAAGGCGGAGGTTCCGCGTGGTGGAAAGAACAGAGCTACGTTCAACACGACCAATCTAATACAAACACCAACAACAACACGACGAGTACACAGCGGCCACTCAGGTAACGGCACTGAAACAACCGACACTTTCAGAGACTTTTAAAAGGAAAGAGAAACTGCCCCAGAACAGTGAAAAGGCCAAAAGAATAACAGCCAAGATAGCTGAATTCATCGCGTTGGATGACCAGCCGTTATCTGTTAACTTTTTTTTCTCTTAACCTGTTTCACGCCTTCCCCCCGGTACCGGGCGGATAAACGCATCATTTGCAGGAAACAACGTCTAAGGAATCTTAATATTGAATAAAACTATGAATGTGTTATATCCATGTAACGGGAAGAAACTCAGCTAACTGATCTTTTTAATTTTTTTTTTCAAAAAAATGCTAGCACTCAGCCTCTGAATTAGCCTCGATCGAAAAAACGGGACCGACAAAGGCACATAAACTCACTCAGAACTCCCTTATTACTTATCCTAGATGCACAACCAAACACTATTTTTTGGTGTCCTGGAGACACTGAATCTAACGGTGCCCACCTCAACACTCAGTGATAAACATTCGCGACGCTATCAACGAAAGCGTACATCATCACATGTGGAGCCAAGAAGCTAAACATATAAATATGGCTTACCTTGGTCAAAAGTGGTCTTCAATGGCATTAAAACGATAAAAAAAACGATGCTGCAGTTAATCCATAGGTTCATCCTATGTGTCTGTGCCTTCTTTGAAATTATTTCTGATAATCCATAAGCAATACAACTGCGTTTTAGTTTCCAAACTCCAGAAGGAGACATTCCTCCAGTTTAGTTTCGCTTTCCACACGCGAAGCGGCAACATTTTTTCTTTACAATGTGTGTCTATGTAGGTATCCTCCTTCGATTCTATTGGCTCTAACGGTCACAAGGGTATGTCAACCAACCAGATCGAGCAAGGGGGGCCAGAGATAGGTCAAATCCACCCAAATGACCCCAGATGGCCCAGTTTTTGGCTAAATCTCTCTAAAAAGGTCAAATTTCACTTGTTTTGCATCAATCTTGATACAGGGTACTTATTATATGTTGTACTTTGGATTCCTAAAGCTTTTAGTCTACTAACCCATCATCCAAGGGTAGTTTTCACTATCTGTAAAAAATAATCTTTGGACGGACACTATAATTTACAGTTTTTTACTATGTAAAATCTGAATTTTCTTTAAAATAAAAAACATTTATATTGATTCTGACACTTCTACATCCAACTCACAGGTTTATCATTACTTTGAGAAAAGATTATTAATTTAACCCTTTTAGAAGGGAAGATATGGTCATTTGTTCTGGGAATGTCATTTTCGAGCCTGAGACCTGAAAAACAGGCTCAGAGTGGAACAGGTTAATGCATTGCATAAAGATCGGATCGGGAAAAATCGGTATCGGCAGATTGTCAAAATCAAATGATCGGAATCGGATCGGGAGCAAAAAAAGTTGATCGGGACATCCCTAGTAAAAAGCACGACCAATCATTTGAGCCGGGCCGGCTCAAATCATTGGATGGCCTACCTGCCTGTCAGCCTTCCGTCTGTGCACAAACTTATCTCATGCCCTCATTGGTCATGTGCGCGTTCGTGTGTGTTGGAGGAGGGGCTCTGTGAGGAAGTGGCAGATTTTTCCGGTTGTGTATTTTCAAATTCTAGCGCACTCAAGCTGGTTTCTCCAAAATTACCTACCCCACCTTTAATGTGTTCTTTTATAGTTTTGATGTCTTCAGTATAAATCTAGAAAGTAGAACCAATTTAAATAAATAAAAAACTTCGAAAGAGAAGATGTGTCCAAACTTTTGACTGCGTCTAATACTAGTGTATATCTCTCTCAAAATATATATATATATATATATATATACAGAATATATTATAAATACATGTTGGCAATAATTGATTGATGAGATTTTACATTAATTTATATTAATGTTTTAATTACTTAACCTGTTAAGCCCGAGAGACCCCGGTACCGGGGCACTCCCGCAACATCTTGCAGGAAACAGTGTCTGAGGGCATGTTCATAACGGTAAGAAACTGATCCAACTGATCATTTAAAAAAAAAAATCAAAAACAACCCACAATGCTAACACTGAGCCTCTGAATTAGCAACGAGCGAAAAATGCTAACAGATTACTGCACCGAAAATCACTCACAAAACCTTATTATTTATCTTTTCTGCACATCCATGACATCGATTCACATTGTGAGGTGACACAGAATCGAAGGGTACACTCATTATCACTCAATTATACGAAATCGCGACTTTATAAACAAAAACAGACATCAAAACATGTGGCGCTAGGTAGCTAAAAATGCTAACATGGTTACCTTGTGTCGTAGTCTCTCCAAAGTGGTCTTCAATGGCATTAAAACGATAAAAACGCTGCTGAAGTTAATCCATAGGTTAATCCAATGTGTCTGTGTCCCTTTGAAATGATTTCTGATAATCCATAAGCAATAAAACTGCTTTTCAGTTTCTAGATGTCAGAGCGAGAGATAGGTTCACTCTGCTGCGAACCTGCATGCGTGAAGCCCCCACCTTCTTGTGTTAACGTTGGAGTCTATGTGAAAACCCCCCTTCGATTCTATTGGCTCTAACGGCCAGAAAGAGATGTAAATCACCAAAATCGACCAATGGGTTCCAGAGAAACGGTAAAACCCCCATTTTCACCCAAATCACCTCAGAGGTGGTTTCTTTTTAGCTAAACCTCTCTAAAAAGGTAAAATGTCACTGGTTTTGCATCAATCTTGATACAGGGAACTTATTATATGTTCTACTTTGGATTCCTAAAGCTTTTAGTCTACTAACCCATCATCCAAGGGTAGTTTTCACTATAAGTAAAAAAAAATGTTGGACGGACACTATTATTTACAGTTTTTTACTATGTTCAATCTGAATTTTCTTTAAAATAAAAAACATCTATATTGTTCTGACTTTTCTACATCCAACTCACAGGTTTATCATTACTTTGAGAAAAAAGATTATTAATTTAACCCTTTTAGAAGGGAAGATATGGTCATTTGTTCTGGGAATGTCATTTTCGAGCCTGAGACCTGAAAACAGGCTCAGGGCTTAACAGGTTAATGACCTTTGTAATAGTTCCCCTATTCTTTATCAAGTAACATTTTAGATGTGTTTAACCTGTTACGCACGGCCCGCCCGGTACCGGGCGGAAAAACACATTATTTGCAGGAAACAACGTCTAAGGAATGTTAATATTTAATAAACTATGAATGTTTTATATCCATGTAACGGGAAGAAACTCAGCTAACTGATCTTTTTAATTTTTTTTCCCAAAAAAAACCCACAATGCTAGCACTCAGCCTCTGAATTAGCCACGAGAATTAACCTAAAACGGCACTTAAACTCACTCATAACTCCCTTATTACTTATCCTAGATGCAAAGCCAACCACTCGTTTTTGGTGTCCTGGAGACACTGAATCTATTGGTGCCCTCCTCAACACTCAGTGATAAACATTTGCGACGCTATAAACGAAAGCGTACATCATAACATGTGGAGCTAAGTAGCTAGAAACGCTAACATGGCTTACCTTGGTCAAAACTGGTCTTCAATGGCATTCAAACGATAAAAAAACGATACTGCAGTTAATCCATAGGTTCATCCTATGTATCTGTGCCTGCTTTGAAATTATTTCTGATAATCCATAAGCAATAAAACTGCTTTTTAATTTCCAAACTCCAGAAGGACAAAATCTGCAAAACTAGTTTCATTTCTAGACGCGTAGCCCCCACCTTTTCTCTTTACAATGAGTGTGTGTGTGGGCCTCCCCCTTCGATTCTATTGGCTCTAACGGTCAGAAAGAGGTGTCAACGAACCCAATCGAGTAAGGGGGGCCAAAGATAGGTCAAATCCACCCAAATGACCCCAGAAGTGGGGGTTTTTGGCTAAATCTCTCTAAAAAGGTCAAATTTCACTTGTTTTGCATCAATCTTGATACAGGGTACTTATTATATGTTGTACTTTGGATTCCTAAAGCTTTTAGTCTACTAACCCATCATCCAAGGGTAGTTTTCACTATCTGTAAAAAATAATTTTTGGACGGACACTATAATTTACAGTTTTTTACTATGTAAAATCTGAATTTTCTTTAAAATAAAAAACATTTATATTGTCTCTGACACTTCTACATCAAACTCACAGATGTAACCTTGCTTTGATAAAAGAAATTATTCAAATAACCCTTTTAGAAGTTAAGTTGTAGTCATTTGTTTTGGGCATGTCATTTTCGAGCCTGAAACATGAAAAACAGGCTCGGTGCTTAACAGGTTAATTTATTATTGAACATATTTATTAGGGATGCTCCGATCGCCCCGATTGGGGCAGATCGCCAATCGCCGGAATCAGTATCAGCCGATACTGATCGCCGATCCGATCGAGTGGGCGGGGCCTATGGGGATCTTCCATTTAAAGCAGGGGTGTGGAACCTCCAGCCCCCGGGCCGTATACGGCCCGCGAGACCATTTGGTACGGCCCTCGAGGTAATTTATACCATTTTTGCGAGCTTGTTTTGCCGCGCACAGAGAAAAGTGTCATGTATTTTATGTCATCATTTTACGTCAAGCGATCGGCATTTTTAGAGAGCACCGATCGATCGGTAGAGAGTGAGTATCGGCCGATATCGATCGGAGCATCCCTAATATTTATACATTGATTTCTTTATGAATTATTCTCGCGCAATTTGAATTAATCCAAAGTATTTGTTTTGATTTGCTTTTACACATTTAAAAAGAAAAGGTGAATAAAGAAGCACATTAAAACTAAAGTATCAATGTATGTCACATTTAACCAACTAGTGCCTACATGCATGGGTAATATTTAAATCAGTACATTAAATGGCATATTATTCAATGTATGTATTTTTATAAATATATTTATTTTGGTAGGTTTGCTCTTCCGTAATAATTATAATAAGGTACATGTGTCTAATAATATTTACATACTTTTACTTAAAGGGGACCTATCATGCAAAATGCACTTTTGTACGTCTTTTACACATGAATATGTGTCCCCGGTGTTCCAGGGAACTCACCAAGTGTCAGAAAACACAACCCTCTCTATTTTCCTCCATACTCAAATCTCTAAAAAAGGGGCCGCAACGGATCTGATAAAAACTGATCAGCCACGGCCGGCCATTGCCATTCGAAAGCGCTGGAGACGCTGTAGTACATATGCCAGGCCTGTAAGTGGCGCTGTAGTCTGCCACAAAAGCAGCAAAGAAGACTTCCCGCCCATAGTTACCATGGTTACCCTTCTGTTTATTCTCCGCTTTGGCTTTCTTTCTCCCTCCCCGAGGCAAGCGTTTGCTCCCGCTGCTTTAATTCAATGCAATCCCTCCCCGTCGAGGCAAGCACTGTAATTCTCTCCGGTTAGTCCACCAGCAGATGACAAACACCCACCTCTCCGCCTCTTCCAAGGAACGAGGGGACCGTGCAGCAGAGTTTCAGTTTCAGTTACTTTCGCCGGTCAAGATGTCCGTTAAAGTTTAAATCTTCCGGACAAAATTAGAAAAGTGCCGGTCAAAGGTCTTCTTTGTTATTTATTGAGCTTTAAAACAAATGAATAACGACTCTAACAAGGTAAATATTATATAATTGGTATCAGTAAAATGTATAATCTACAATAAAATCTCGTTTACAATTGTGTTACGATGTTTAAAGTTACTGATAAGTCACATGTTTCCTGCCTGGCCTTGCCCGTGTATCATTACCCTCTCTCGTCTGGGCGCTATGCACAGCGCCCAGACGAGAGGGCAGCAAGTGCAGCAGAAGCCAACTGTTGCTATCTTTAAACTATGCCGCCGAAACATAATTTCAGCCAATCAGCGTCGTCAAATCTGATGGTCATAGGGCTCCTACGTGAGCGCCCGGTGCAGTCTGTGAGTTGTATGGACTCGTATCCAAGGAGACAAAACAGGAAGCTGTCATACACTCTGGAAGCTACCATTAGCAGCAAATGAAAACTCCGTTTTTGACATAAAAATGGAATTATGGATCATCAATCATTTTTCAAAGTGACAGACACATTAGATTAACCTATGGATTAACCTTCAACTGCGTTTTTCTCGTTTTTGATCAGAATTGTTATTCTGCAAAAGGTGAGCATATCTCCATGTTTTGCTACCTAAAGCTACGTCGTGTGATGTCTGTATTTGCTTCCCCTGTCGCGAGTTCTGATCGCTCAGTGATGATACTTATATTTCTAGAATTTGTGGAATCTCAGCTTGTAAACTTGTTTGTGCATATCCGATAAGTATATCGATTGATTTATACCTAGAGTGCGTTAGCATTTTTTCGCTCAGGGCTCATTTAGACGCTTCTTGTGAGACTTGTGTTTTGTTTCGGTAAACATGGTTCATATCATCAGTTAGGTGCGTTTCCTCTGAGTAGGACACATGAATAGTTTATTACATTTTAAGAAGCCCTGAGACACAGTTTCGTGAGAAAAAAAACGGGGGAAAAAAGCCCCTTAACAGGTTAAATGGGAATTAAATCAGTGTTCCCAAAGCCCCGGTGTTCTGCAGTTTGTGTGGGCCTACTGTACTGTTGCACAGTTTATGCTGTAGAAACTATGTCCAGGACAAGGTGTTTGGAAGTTTTGGAAGATTCATAGCTAACCACACTGAAGTTATGGAGGTATTGATCAGTCTTCTCATATTTTTAAGCCTCAAATTGTCCTTCTCCCCCCCCCCCCCCTCTAACATCACCAGAAGTCATAATTTAAGGGGTCTTTTCTCAAAAAAAATACCGGGGGAGCATCCCCCAGGACCCCCCTAGTATTGTTTGATCACCATTTCCACAGCCCCACCTAAAATATTTTCCACCAGCCGCCACTGCAGAAGGGTAACCATGGTAACTATGGGCGGGAAGTCTTCTTCGCTGCTTTTGTGGCAGACTACAGCGCCACTTACAGGCCTGGCATATGTACTACAGCGTCTCCAGCGCTTTCGAGCGGCAATGGCCGGCCGTGGCCCAACCCCACATTCCCCTGATAGGTGGAGAGTTGGCCCAATAGCCGTAGCGCCACTTCTGTGACGTCAGTGAAGTGTTCAAATCTGGATCAGTTTTTATCAGATCCGTTGCAGCCCCTTTTTTAGAGATTTGGGTATGGAGGAAAATAGAGAGGGTTGTGTTTTTTGACACTTGGTGAGTTCCCTGGAACACCGGGGACACATATTCATGTATACAAGACGTACAAAAGTGCATTTTGCATGATCGGTCCCCTTTAACTTGTCATGGAGTATTTTCACAGTGTGGTGTTTGTACTTTTACTTCAGGATGTACTACCTGCAGCACGTGCTGATAAAGTGTCTAAAGTGTTGTTAATGTGATAATAAAGTGCTACTGAAGAGTTTAAAGTGTTAATGGAGAGTAAAGGGAACAGACCTGCTCTGTGTATCCGAAGCTGAGGCTGTAAAACAGCGTCCAGTAGTTTCTGGAGTCTCTTGTTCTCCTCTTTGGAAAGAGACAGCTCCTCCTCGAGCTCTGCTATTGTTTGTTCAAACAGAGCAAATATCTCTTCAGTAGTGAGTCGCTGCTTCTTCAACGACAGCAGCATTTGGACTTTACTCATGTTTCCTAGATCACCTTTCCCTGCAGACTCCGTTAAACACACCGTTTCTCTCTCCATCAAACTCTCAATCTGACTAGTGTTGCTAACGTGTTTCCAGCTAGCATGCTAAGCTAGCTCCTATAGTCCGAGGTAAACGCTCCAGAAAAAAGAGCACAGAGTCCATTCAGAGGTTGATCCAGACACACAGATGATGGATCAGTAGTGCTGGAGCTCACACACACTTTCTCAGGAACAGAGATGCGGCTTTCACACCAGCGCTTTTCCCTTTCTAGCTCCGAGCTAGAGCTTTTCTGGTTCAGCTCCGGTTTCCCTTTTCTGCTCCCGCTTTGTTCACACCACTCATAGCCGGGTTGCGGTCGAATAGTCCAAAAATCAGCTCCTAAATTCTAACCCTATCGTCTATTCCTTGACCTCGGAGTGAAACGTTATGGGGTTAAGGGATAGTGGATAGGAGAATTCAAAAGGACTTAGGAGAAGAGACTGCGGTACTTTAGAGAATCGACTGCACTTTCACTATCCGACGTGTTTATGATGCACCAGCGGACGTCATAAATGTGCGCCTGCTGCTGTGGGGAAACTATGGAAACCTCAGTTTTCTATCCAGCGGACTACAACATGGATGTTTAATAAGAACGAGGGACTACTGTAAACTCATCTAGAGACTCTGCACCGTGCTCTGATGCTGTTGTTTTATGCTTTATGAACGGGGACAACAGAGAAACATATTCTTCATGACCAAAGTTGGAATTGAAATAAAAAAGGAAAGTGAAACTTATGCTCGTCACCCTCTCCCTCCGGTCCACATTAATACAAATGATCCCAATACGTATGAGTGTATGAAAAGATCTTAAAATCAATACAAATGTATTTATTATAAACGTTAGTCCTTAACATCTATCACTGTGTATATCACCTTTCAAACATCTTTTAAAAGTTGAACAAACCCCACACAGCTCAGTAAAGACTGTGAAATGTTGACTTTATTAGATCATTTCAGTAAAAACTAACGTTCATATTTCTCTTTTTGATTATAATACTGCTGAACGTTCAAAACAAAGCACTTTGGCAACTTACCACATACGTTTTAAAATGCTTAATAAGCACCGTAACTTTCATGATATCATTTCTCGGTCATAATCGGTTGTTTCCGTGAACGGCCGACTGTGTGACAATGCCGCGGCCGCAAGGCATTGTGGGGCAGCATTTTCTCCTCTCCTTTCGGTTAGGGAGGTCCAGTGGTTCCTAAGCTAAAGGAGGTTATAAAGGAAGTTTGAAACCTCCTTTCCTTTTAATTTAGAGAATTCGAACGGCACTTATCATGGCTGCCACTGAGGGACTTCCGGGTCATTTCACTCCGTTAGGAAGGTTCCTAAGCTAAATGGACTATTCGACCGCAACCCCGGTGTCAGTACCATATGTGTTCCATGTGTTCGCCCTACCATATGTTTTCGGGGTCCGTCGGTTACCAATGACGTCACGCATTGTGATTGGCTGTACGGTAATCGCACGCTGATTGGTGTAACTAGGGGCGCTGACTAGGGTATACCGGGGGTCTGATCAAAGGATGAAGCTGTTAACGTGCTGCTACCATAAACTGGCTGTAGCCCACAATCTGAAGCAGAATGGTCTAGGGCTGTCCCGAATACCATTTTTCGGGCTCCGGATATTCGGTAGTAATCAGCAGCGAATATTCGAATATTCGGCCCGCGCGGGGGGGCGTAGTAATCAGCAGCGAACCGCTTCAACACGTGTATTTCGGTGTATTCACGGCATTCATTTTGTTATTCTACAGTAGTGTTGTTTTATAGTTATTTGTTAATGTAACCCAATTTGTGTTCTTTGAAATTGAAAAGGATATCGCATTGTGTTTGTTACTTTCGTTGCAGTTGTATACGTCTTAAGTGTAATTTGGCTTGGCTTCCTATTTATGGACATGCTTTTATTTTGAAGGAGAGTTAGCGCAGTTGACAGGAAGTTGTTGTTGCTTTGGAAACAACGTGACAGAGATTAACGGAGAAAAGTAATATCTACATATAAAGACGGAGAAAGTAAACGATAACGTTTATGATTAAGTCTTAGCACCCCCCGAAGAGGCACAAGCTCTTAAATTGATATTGGAGATTTCAATAAATTCAATTTGAAAAAAAAACGAATATCCGAATAACGAAATTGAAACCCGAATAGTACTCCAACGAACGAATATTCGGATATTCGGGTACAGTACTTTATTATAGTATTCGGGTACAGTACCCGAATACTATAATAAAGTTATAGTAAATGATAACAAACTCCAGTGTTAGAATTCCATAATTCCATATTCATAAATAAAATGATATGCAAATAACATTTTCTTGGCTGTGGACTTGTACTCTACATAATTATGTTGAGCTCATGGTAATCTAATTCAATAAACAATAACTGCAATGAACAGATAGCATTTTCTGACTCGTAAAATTATTGGATATGGTGTAATTTGGTAAATGATTCCGTGTTGAAAAATGTATCTTTAAAAACTGCGTTGGTGTATTAGGGCGGGCCATACTATTTTTTTTTTGTAAATCGATCGAGAGGGGTGTTCAAATAACGTATGTTGGTGTGTAGAACACACATCTATTTAGATTTATTTATTTTGAAGTTGTTGCTATGGAAACAACATGACGGAGAAAAAAGTAATATCTTCTACATATAATAACGGACAAAGTAAAGAATGAAGTGTATGTTTAAATGTTAGCACCCCCCGAAGAGGCTCAAGCTCTTACGTTGAGTCTGGAGTTTCAATACATTCGGAATTTGACCGTGTAAAATGTCCTCTTGGGTTACCGTACAGCCAATGCGCGACGTCATTGGTAACCGACGGACCCCGAACACATCTGGTAGGCCGTGGGTGTTTCTCAATCGCGAGTACGCTTGCTTGGTAGCACATGTCTGCCGAGCATCTTGCTTCAGAAGCGAGTCAAGAATACTTCCTGGCATTCGTAAAACAAAGAGTGGAACAGGCTAGCAAGTGTGCAGGTGTGCGTCATATGAGAGGCCCTGCCTTACATCTTCCGCCACAGATTTGGCAAAATTGGTCCGTGCGCAAAGCATTGTGGGGATTTTAAGACCGCGGAGTCTACTCATGTGCAGCCTCGATATTTCTCCAAACGGAGTACGCCGGGCTCGGTAGATTTCACAAGTATGCTGGAGATTGGAACAGTACTTCGGCGGCACTCGATGACGTAGTATGCTTGAAATAGTGGCTCTGAAGCAGCTTTACTCGCGATTGAGAAACACCCCGTGTCACTACCCGATCTGTCCCCCTGCCCGATCTGTACTGCGCATGTGCGAGATGGTCCGCTATATTGGACAACTACATACGGCAACTCTACTAGGACACTTGACACAGTGGCTTTTGGCAAAGCAGAAAAAGAACCGAGAGAGATTATTGTTATTACAACAACGTGACTTCACTATTATTTAACAACTCTTTTTATTGGGTTGTTTTATTTGGGGTTAAATACATTGTCAGAATAAGTGAGACATGGATTTAACTTCTGTTAGACAGCTATCATACTGAATAAATATTTACTGTGAATGTATGCAAAAATGTATGGCATATAGCTGTCTAACAGAAGTTAAATCCATGTCTCACTTAAAAACTGATCCAGATTTGAACACTGTCCTGACGTCAGGACAGTGTTCAAATCTGGATCAGTTTTTATCAGATCCGTTGCAGCCCCTTTTTTAGAGATTTGGGTATGGAGGAAAATAGAGAGGGTTGTGTTTTCTGACACTTGGTGAGTTCCCTGGAACACCGGGGACACATATTCATGTAGATAAGACGTACAAAAGTGCATTTTGCATGATAGGTCCCCTTTAATGTAATAAATAATACATGCAAAAGAACTGTAGTTTTTGTCCATCATATAACTATATATACAACGTTATAGGCTATCAAGCTATCAGATATGTTTTGTGGCTCCAGACAAAAATTGGTGGAAAAGGGGGCAAAATGGCTCTTTTGGTCAAAAAGGTTGCAGACCCCTGCCATAGTTTATGGGCGCTGTACGCTATGAATGCCTAGTTCTGCTAAGATAGGATAATAATATACTTTATTGATCCCAAATTTGGAAATTGTTTTGTTATCAAATATCGTTAATACTATTAATATTTTTTTTTTCTTCCCCCCAATTTCCGGCGCCCCCCATGGATGGATTCACCTACACTGCCTATGCCAAGGGCCGGCCCTGTTTGACTCAGAGATGATTTCAATACTAACCTGTTATAACTAAAGCCTTGAGGTTTAGTTCTCACACAAAGCAAACACATCATTTTCCAACCAGCAGAAACACTTTTGAAATCAGCTGACTCTCAGAGTTTCATGGATTATTAAAGAAGTTTTATTATTTTTTTGGTACATAGCAAATGACAGCATTTATTACAGTGATGTTGAACATCGTCATGATTTCTGGAGGATTCTGCTGTGTTCAGAATTTAAGACAATTTGCTTCGTCGTAATCTATGGAAACGAAATTGGTCAAAACTCTTCATTATAAGATCTAGTAGAATTAGTGATGCAATAAATTGAACTACTAACTAACAAATGTGTTTAAAAAAAGCAACATTCTTCATAACAAAATCAAGCAAATTCTTACGAAATAATGATCAATAGTTTTTGCTAAAATCTTAATCGGTGAAAGCAAAATTCTTCAGAAATGCAAAAACTGTCTCAACAAAATCAATCAAAATTCTTATGAAGCAAAAACATTTCTCGGTTCCAAAATCACAACACTTTGTTTACGGACAATGTTAACATTTTAAGTATGAAATAATTAGTCTCCTGAATTTGGGAAAATCCTAAATCACAAAAAATATCTGAATTCTTTGAAAAAAGCCAAATTCTAAAGAAATGTAAATGTTTCATAAAAGTCCAAAAAAGTAATGATTACATATTATTGATCATCTTGTGAAATAAATTCAATCCCCAATAATAAAAAACAAGCACATTTCTTGATCACATAACAAAGCACATTACCTTTTCAAAAGGTTGTTGGTATGTTAGTATTTAATATCTTATGAATTTGGGAATGCTCTCCAACAGGTGGAGTTCTTAAAAACAGCTACATTATTACAAAATACAGAAAATACCATAAAAAATGTAATTAAAATTCATAAAAAGTAAGAAAAATCCTGAATGATTGAAAATGATTACAAACTGAGCTCAGTACATGTGAAATAAGAACATTAAAGAAAAGTTTAAATCTTATACATTTTGGCAAATTACAAATATAATCAGATTTCTCTAAAAAAGCTATTTTTTTTTACAAAATACAAACAATCTCTTCAGACCAAAATCAAGCTGAGTTATTCTGAAATAAAAATGTTCAATGAAAAAACATCAGCATTGTTATGAAATAAGAAGTGTTTGGACTATTTACTTTTGCTCAATTCCTATTTGTATATTGTTCATCTAAATCTGGTCCTGCTGCTGAAATGACCCATGTGACCCACAAGGGGATCAAATATCCCATCTCGCTGATCAGATGAATTGTTGTGAAAAACCTCAGATTTTATAAACTGTACTTTGTCTTATTTGTTGATTGAATATAAAAAAACATTGTTGTGCTCGAGGTCTAGAAATCCAACACTAGGTGGCGCTGTAACGCGTTCCTACTGTTATCTCAGGAATCACTACATTAGATTCAAACACTGGGTATTGAAACACTGTTTCTAGAGGATATTTGAACATTAATATATGGCATTAATTGGCCAACTTAGTTCCTGAGCGGCCTGGATTGGTGTGTCTGTGGTTTCAAACTGCACCGACTGCATTGACTTTTCATAATAAAACTAACTTGTGAAGATCTTCATCTTCAGTGGGAACCAATGGGCTTGGAGCTGACAGGAAGTCAGGAAACATGAGGCACTCACACATTGCTGGTGACTTTCAGAGTAAAAGCTATATTTGCTAACGTTGGTTAAAAGCTATAAGAGCTGATAAACCCATGTGTGTGAGAGGAGCTCCTTGGAGCTGCTACTCTGCTCCCTGAGCTCCTTCCTCTTCAGCAGGAATACCCAGGTCATCATAATCCAGCTCAATGTCCTCCTGTCGGCTCGGCCTCCGCCCCCTGGTGGCCTGGAGAGAAATGACAGCACACAATGAGACTTCCTGCATCACTCCTGTTCAATAACACACACTGTTTCATTCAGTCAGTGGTGGAACAACAACATGTTTCAGTACCTCATCATTCAGTCAGTGGAACAACAAAATGTTTCAGTACCTCACCATTCAGTCAGTGGAACAACAACATGTTTCAGTACCTCATCATTCAGTCAGTGGTGGAACAACAACATGTTTCAGTACCTCATCATTCAGTCAGTGGAACAACAACATGTTTCAGTACCTCATCATTCAGTCAGTGGTGGAACAACAACATGTTTCAGTACCTCATCATTCAGTCAGTGGAACAACAACATGTTTCAGTCCCTCATCATTCAGTCAGTGGAACAACAACATGTTTCAGTCCCTCATCATTCAGTCAGTGGTGGAACAACATGTTTCAGTCCCTTATCATTCAGTCAGTGGAACAACAACAACATGTTTCAGTACCTTATCATTCAGTCAGTGGAACAACAACATGTTTCAGTCCCTTATCATTCAGTCAGTGGTGGAACAACAACATGTTTCAGTCCCTTATCATTCAGTCAGTGGAACAACAACATGTTTCAGTACCTCATCATTCAGTCAGTGGAACAACAACATGTTTCAGTACCTCATCATCCAGTCAGTGGTGGAACAACAACATGTTTCCGTACCTCATCATTCAGTCAGTGGTGGAACAAAAACATGTTTCAGTACCTCATCATTCAGTCAGTGGTGAAACAACAACATGTTTCAGTACCTCATCATTCAGTCAGTTGAACAACAACATGTTTCAGTACCTTATCATTCAGTCAGTGGTGGAACAACAACATGTTTCAGTACCTCATCATTCAGTCAGTGGTGAAACAACAACATGTTTCAGTACCTCATCATTCAGTCAGTTGAACAACAACATGTTTCAGTACCTTATCATTCAGTCAGTGGAACAACAACATGTTTCAGTACCTTATTATTCAGTCAGTGGTGGAACAACAACTAGTCTCAGTACCTCATCATTCAGTCATTGGAACAACAACATGTTTCAGTACCTTATCATTCAGTCAGTGGTGGAACAACATGTTTCAGTACCTCATCATTCAGTCAGTGGAACAACAACATGTTTCAGTACCTTATCATTCAGTCAGTGGAACAACAACATGTTTCAGTATCTTATCATTCAGTCAGTGGAACAACAACCTGTTTCAGTACCTCATAATTCAGTCAGTGGAACAACAACATGTTTCAGTACCTTATCATTCAGTCAGTGGAACAACAACATGTTTCAGTACCTCATCATTCAGTCAGTGGAACAACAACATGTTTCAGTACCTTATCATTCAGTCAGTGGTGGAACAACAACATGTTTCAGTACCTCATCATTCAGTCAGTGGAACAACAACATGTTTCAGTACCTCATTATTCAGTCAGTGGAACAACAACATGTTTCAGTACCTCATTATTCAGTCAGTGTAACAACAACAAGTTTCAGTACCTCATCATCCAGTCAGTGGAACAACAACATGTTTCAGTACCTCATCATTCAGTCAGTGGAACAACAACATGTTTCAGTACCTCATTATTCAGTCAGTGGAACAACAACATGTTTCAGTACCTCATTATTCAGTCAGTGGAACAACAACATGTTTCAGTACCTCATCATTCAGTCAGTGGAACAACAACATGTTTCAGTACCTCATCATTCAGTCAGTGGAACAACAACATGTTTCCGTACCTCATCATTCAGTCAGTGGTGGAACAACATGTTTCAGTACCTCATTATTCAGTCAGTGGAACAACAACATGTTTCCGTACCTTATCATTCAGTCAGTGGAACAACAACATGTTTCAGTACCTCATCATTCAGTCAGTGGTGGAACAACAACATGTTTCAGTACCTTACAGTAGAAGTAAAGGCCGACGATCACCAGCAGCTGAGTCAGCGGCAGGACGACGACTCGGATGATAAAAGGTTCTGGATCTGATCAAACACATGGACAGCATCACATCAAGAGTCAGCAAACACACAGAGACCTGAGGCCTGTACTACGAAGCCGAATCTTCGCTTAGCCGGCTGACTTCAGGGAAAACTCTGGCTTTCCGGTCCTACGACGCTGGTTCTCTTTTTAGCGGGCTAGATCTCCATGGTAACTTATGCTGAGGTTAGGTTGCAGGCTAAGAGATTAACTCAGTGAAAGCACCGCCTGCTGACCAATCAGAGCTCCGTGTGAGGAGTTTAAAGATCAAGTCATATTACAGGAGAGAGGAAATACAGAAAAACTGCCGTTGCAGGAAAGACGGCCGGCAAAAATCAACTGACTGTGTGAACGGGAAAATTAATAGAATATCCCCTCCCATCTTCAAAGCAATCTGACTATTATAACATTAGCGTTAAGAAAGCTTACTTAAAGGGGACCTATCATGCAAAATGCACTTTTGCACGTCTTTTATACATGAATATGTGTCCCCGGTGTTCCAGGGAACTCACCAAGTGTCAGAAAACACAACCCTCTCTATTTTCCTCCATACCCAAATCTCTAAAAAAGGGGCTGCAACGGATCTGATAAAAACTGATCCAGATTTGAACACTGTCCTGACGTCAGGACAGTGGCGCTACGGCTATTGGGCCGACTCCACCTATCAGGAGGAGACAGCCACGGCCATTGCCGTTCGAAAGCGATGGAGACGCTGTAGTACATATGCCAGGCCAGTAGATGGTGCTGTTCTCACTGAATCTGCCCAGAGCTAAAAAATGTCAAATTGAGCAAAATGAGGCATGGCTAAAATGCATGATCTGTTTGGTATTTTGAAAAAAAAAAAGTATAAATATGCCTTATATAGGTATGGTCCTACACTATAATATTCAAATATAGCATGATAGGTCCACTTTAAAGATCTGCCACAACATAAGTAACCGGATCAGAGTAACATTACGTACAGTCCGCGGCACTGTGAGTGCAGACGTCGATGTGTCCCATTATCATTCATATCATATCACATCATAATGTATCATATATTTCCTTATCTGAGTCAACTGAGCCGTATCTGGCCGTGCAACACTCACAGTGTCACATACTGTATGCAGAAGTATTATTTTAAGCAACACATTAAGTTGACGAAAAACACTCGAGTCAAATGTAATTAAAGTCAGATCGTGTATTGGACGGGGCAGTGATTTCATAAACCTGTTAATGTACGCATTCAAACACTTTTTCTGTTACCAGCTGTATTCACCTTGCAGGTGCAGCTATGTGGCTTTGATCCTGGATAAAGTGTTTAAGTCATGGATGTTTAAAGTTTAACTTCTTCATATTTGTCTAATATTAAAGTTCACTTTTCATTCAGGAAGTATGACGCTGCGCTGTCAGTACGCTTGTCCATGTTTGTGATTGGTCGAATGCTCCAAATACCACCCCTTTCATGTGAACGCGCACCTAACTAGATAGGACACGGCTGGCTTGAGCAATCCACTTGATAACCAGCGTCGTAGTACAGTTTAGCGAGAGCGCGTATGTTTTGGATTAGGCCAACCAGTTAACTCAAACATATCCAGGTTAGGAAAATCCGGCTTCGTAGTACAGGCCTCTGAACCCACTTCAGCATGGAGACTCCTCTCTACAGTTATATTACAATAAACTACATCTTCTTAAGATCTTAATTACACCCCAACCCTTTTCCCTGTTCATACCAGACAGTAGGACTGTAGGGAGAAGCTGCTAGCTGTATCTGTTAAACACTCAGTACTCATGGCAATACTCCAATGTAAACTACAGCTGACTGGAGAATTGCTGTTCTGGATCAACACATTCTCACTCCCAACTCGGCCTATGTTGACGTTATGTCAGGGTCCCTGTCGTCACCTTCCAACGCAAGGGAGCCCTTAGTTACTCCAGGGAGAATGTCCCTGCAATCGGTAATTGTAAGTCGCTTTGGATAAAAAGCGTCAGCTAAATGAAATGTAATGTAATAGAATAAGAAATGTTCAGAATATGACAGTTTAATGGTGTAGGTACACACATATCGATAGATGTCTTGTAATGCACTGTTGAGGAACCTGCGACCCAAGTTTTTCATCTTGTCAGGTATTGAACATTCAATAAATAAAGAACACAGAATTATTCAATATAAAACACAGAATTTGTGTGATTATACTAAATGATTTACAAATAAACACCACTGCATATTTACAACTGTTACACATGCTGCTGTAACAAAAACATTTCCCAACTTGGGATCAATAAAGTATATCTTATCTTAAGACGATCGATGGCTACTGCCATATTTGCAAAATGTGCCGCTGAACCTTGACAAGTGCATGTTTCAGGCTTATCAATGAACAACAGGAGGGGTCACAGACATAATACCAGCTGTTAAATAAAGCTCTTCTGACCTTAGCTGTCATGTGGGTATATATTAATGCTGCCCATTATGGACACAAGCAATTTTGACCCATTTATTAATTATATGTTTTAAATTTGAGTGTTTCCTATCCCCTAAACCTCCAGGGTGTACACAGTTTAATACTGGCAACTTCTTATTATGGGAAATACAAAAACGTCTTTTAAAACTACAATTCCCAGCAGAGACGTGCCATAGAACATGTTGCGAAACACACAATAGCCAGCATGTGTAGTTCTGGGAACGGGGTGGGGGAGGGGGGGACGGGGTGCGTTCAAATCCAGTTTTGGACAGTCTGCCGTGGTTCCATCCCATTTCAAAGTGCTGTTCGACGCTCGGCGTAACCCTCGGCGCACACTCAAACATCCAATCACAGAGCTTGAGGACTAATCACGGGGTTTGTCAAGCGAAGCGGAGAGAATACATACTTCCGGGTGTAACATTCTCTAAAGCAACTACTATGAGCTGCTCCGACCCTCGGTCCTGACGGACTCCAAAAGTCCGACATTATACAATCAAACAAATAAATAAACACAAGGATAATAGTGTGTTATTGTTGAGTAAATAACAGCGTGTGGTTTAGAAAAGAATACAAAATTAGAAGGAAAAAACGATGAAACAATACAGATGTCAGTTTTCTGAGCCCCTACTCTCCCCCTAACTGACGGCAACAAAAGTCCTACATTATTCAATTAAAATAAAGAAGTAAAAACAATAAGTGTGGCTTGATATTGAGCGTTGCGTTGGAAAGTGACGACAGGGACCCTGACATAACGTCAACATAGGCCGAGTTGGGAGTGAGAATGTGTTTCATGTGTTCACGGTTCATTGCACTTATTGTACGTTGCTCTGGAAAGCTACATGTGATGTCAGGGTGTGACTGCTTCAGGGCTCACAGTAAAACACTCAGTCCTCACCAGCGTTCTCCTGGGGAGCATCACGCTCTGTCCTACAGTAAACAGCTCACCTGTGACGGTGACGGAGAGCAGACGGCTCTCAGAGGAGAAGTCCTGAGAAAAAGCAGAGACGTGATAAACACAGCTGTAGCTTCCCTGGTGGGCGGGCTCTGCAGCCGGGAACAGGAAGTGGGCAGAGTGATTGACAGCTGGCTCTGAGTTGGAGTTGTTTGCTGAGTTGATGGAGGTGAAGTTGAGCTGGAAAGAGCCTCCTGGGTACTGAGGCTGGATGGAGCAGCTGATGGTGAAGGAGGAGCCTCTGAACACCTGGAACCCCTGCTGCTGGGCCCCGGAGACCCCGTACATGGAGGAGGACACAGAGATGTTGGGCTGAAGCAGCTTATCTGTCAACACACAGAGAGAGAGAGAGAGAGAGAGAGAGAGAGAGAGAGACGAGTAGGAGAGAGAGAGACGAGGATGAGGAGAGAAGACGAAGACCTGCGAGTCAGAGAGAGAGCGAGGATGAATTGAGAGAGAGAGAGAGAGAGAGAGAGAGAGAGAGAGAGAGAGAGAGAGAGAGAGAGAGAGAGAGAGAGAGAGAGAGAGAGCTGCCCCAGCAGCAACAATAACAACAGTCTCTGTGAAAACCTCCTCTCAGTCTGAAGACACCGCTTTGAAGACATTACAAAGAGCTTTCAGTCTGTGACAGTCCAGGTAGCAGAGAGGGATTGTCTCTTTGTCAGAGAGAGAAAGAGAGACTAACAAAGAGACAGAGGACATGATGTCATAAACAATGTCCCTGATGGGCTTACCTGAGCAGGTGAGATTCAGGAAGAAGGAAGAGGACTCTGATGCTGCACACTCCCTCAGAGCAGATCCAGACTCAACACAGTCAGAGCTGATCTCCCACACAGGTCTCTCTGAGGACTCATATCTCCGTACCAGAGAAACAGCAGAGCCACAGTCGAGCTCTCTGCAGGCGACAGCTGCTGCCTTCAGGGTCCAGGGAGAGAGATACTCCACTGGTCTCCATTCTCCCTCATGTTTCACCTCCAGGTCTCCTGCACAGCGACTCTCTCCTCCCACCAGTCTGACCGGCTCTGAAGAGAAACAAGAGAGTGATCAGAGAGAGAATAAAGTGAGTTTGATGAGAACAGAATGAACCAATCACAGCTCCTCTCTACCTGAGCAGGTGAGGCTAACAGCTGTGCCAGGTGAGCAGGTGTTTCTCTCTGAGGCTGAGCTACAGTCCAGGAGAGCAGCCTCATGGCCTCCACACTGGAACTCTTTGGTCCACATTGGAGCCTCCCCTTCTCCATAGAGTGCCCCCTGGAGGACTGAAGGAGCCCCACAGCCCAGCTGCCGGCAGACCACCTGAGCATCCTGCTGGTCAAAGTCAGCCTCACACACTGAGGACCAGGACGGGTTAGACGGGTTAGACGGGTCAGAGTTCACCTCCAGTCTGCCTGAGCACAGACCAGTCCCCCCCAGCAGCCTGACAGAGTCTGCAGAGGACAGAAGATCAAACAGAGGTCAAAGACACACCATCAAAGAGATGAAACTATATTTCAGAGATTCAAACTGGACTCAGTTCCAACATGAGTTGATGATGAACAACATAACACATGTTGATAAGAACACAGACTGCAGGTACCCTCACATCTACATCTGATACCCTCTAGCAAGTGGTCTCCATTAGTGAACCCTTTCCCTGTGTCTTCAACAACACCTCCTCCTCTGCAGATCCTCTGCTCCTTCTGCTCAGCTCCACCTCTGCTCTCACACAGACACTTTCAAAAGGTTTCATTCTTTACTCTCACATGTGTTATCTGATTGATGTTTGTAAAGACCTTGTTCTTAAATATGGCGTCATCATTGAATTCAAGCTGCTGTTTGTTTATTGATCTCGTGTTTTCCATTAAATGGTGAATTGTATCATTCTAGAGGTGGAGGCTCTACATCACATCCTCCACCCTGATCCTCAACACCGGTGCCCCTCAAGGCTGCGTGCTCAGCCCTCTCCTCTACTCCCTGTTCACTCACGACTGTGAGTGAACACCATCGTGAAGTTTGCTGATGACACGACCGTCATCGGCCAGATCACAGACGATGACGAGACGGCGTACAGAGAGGAGGTCGAAAACCTGACATCTTGGTGCCAGGATAACAACCTCCATCTCAACGTCAGCAAAACCAAGGAGCTGATTATGGATTACAGGAAGCAGCAGGGAGAGGGACACGCCCCCATCGCCATCAATGGGACTACGGTGGAGAGAGTCAGCAGCTTCAGGTTCCTCGGTGTCCACATCACTGAGGACCTGACATGGACTCATCACTCAGGACCTGACATGGTCTCTTCACACCACCACCATCAACAAGAAAGCTCGACAGCGGCTCTTCTTCCTCCGCAGGCTGAGGAGGTTCAAAATGGATTCCAGGATACTCTGCAACTTCTACAGGTGCACCATAGAGAGCATCCTGACCTTCTACAGGTGCATGATAGAGAGGGTCCTGACCTTCTACAGGTGCACCATAGAGAGGATCCTGACCTTCTACAGGTGCACCATAGAGAGCATCCTGACCTTCTACAGGTGCACCATAGAGAGCATCCTGACCTTCTACAGGTGCACCATAGAGAGCATCCTGACCTTCTACAGGTGCACCATAGAGAGCATCCTGACCTTCTACAGGTGCACCATAGAGAGGATCCTGACCTTCTACAGGTGCACCATAGAGAGTATCCTGACCTTCTACAGGTGCATCATAGAGAGGATCCTGACCTTCTACAGGTGCACCATAGAGAGGATCCTGACCTTCTACAGGTGCACCATAGAGAGGATCCTGACCTTCTACAGGTGCACCATAGAGAGCATCCTGACCTTCTACAGGTGCACCATAGAGAGCATCCTGACCTTCTACAGGTGCACCATAGAGAGTATCCTCACCTTCTACAGGTGCACCATAGAGAGTATCCTGACTGGCAGCATCATGGCCTGGTACGGCAGCTGCACCGACCTCGATCGTAAGGCTTTACAGAGGGTGGTGAAAACTGCACAGCACATCACCAGGACGGAGCTGCCATCCATGGAGGACCTTTACTTCCAGCGGCTCAGGAAGAAATCCCTACGGATTATCAAAGACCCCCATCACCCCAGCCACAAACTGTTCTTTCTGTTGCCGTCTGGCAGACGTTACCGCAGCATCCTGGCAAGGACAAGAAGATTCGGAGACAGTTGCTTCCCGCGGGCAGTGAGACTGTTAAACAATTGAACTGCTGAAACAACTTCAAAACATTCATCTGCTACTTAGTAATATATATCTAATATATATCATTCCAATAACTTGTATATAGACTCGTACTGCACTATTCCACATGCTCACTTTATTTTATAACTATTTTTCTTTTGTATTACTTTTACTATCTGTATTATTATGTTGCATTTTTGGAGAAGCCTGTGACATAAGATTTTCAACGACATAATTACTCTGTAGCTATGTCAGTTTGAAAATAAAGAACCTTGAACCTTGAAAACAGACAAACTAATTAGGCTTTATTTAAACATGAAATAATACTTTAGGTTAAGGTCTTCTTTTAAATACATGTAAGCAAAAAGCTTTGGGGGTATCTATATTAAGCCTGACAAAGTACTTAACGTTTAATATATTGCATGGTTTGTTTTGGGATTTGACAATCAACTTTCCTGCAATGTTAACTATGTTGAAGCACTAATTTTAACCGATATTATACATATGTATTATACTCTTATAAGATGTATGTAGATAGAATAAGAAATGTGCAGAATATGACAGTTTAACCTGTTTAGCCCTGAGCCTGTTTTTCAGGTCTCAGGCTCGAAAATGACATTCCCAGAACAAATGACCATATCTTCCCTTCTAAAAGCGTTACATTAATAATCTTTGTTCTCAAAGTAATGATAAACCTGTGAGTTGGATGTAGAAAAGTCAGAATCAATATAGATGTTTTTTATTTTAAAGAAAATTCAGATTTTACATAGTAAAAAACTGTAAATTATAGTGTCCGTCCAAATATTCTTTTTTACTTATCGTGAAAACTACCCTTGGATGATGGGTTAGTAGACTAAAAGCTTTAAGAATCCAAAGTACAACATATAATAAGTACCCTGTATCAAGATTGATGCCAATAGAATCGAAGGGGGAGTCCCCCACACACACGTTGTGAAGAGAAGAGGTGGGGGCTTCGCGCATGTAATTTTGCATCTGAGTGAACCTATCTCTAGCTTTGACATCTGGAAACGGAAAAGCAGCTTATGGATTATCAGAAATCATTTCAAAGGGACACAGACACATTGGATTAACCTATGGATTAACTTCAGCAGCGTTTTTATCGTTTTAATGCCATTGAAGACCACTTTGGAGAGACTACAGAGCCAAGGTAAAAATGTTGGCATTTTTAGCTACCTAGCGTCACCTGTTTTGATGTCCGTTTTTGCTTATAACGTCGCAAATACGTATAATTCAGTGGTAATGTCGGTATCAATCGATTCTGTGTCACCTCACGATGTGAAACGATGTGTTGGATGTAGAGAAAAGATAAATAATGAGGTTTTGTGAGTGATTTTCGGTGCAGTAAGGTGTTAGCATTTTTCGCTCGTTACTAATTCAGAGGCTCAGTGTTAGCATTGTGGGTTTTCTTTTGAAAAAAATAATCAGTTAGATGAGTTTCTTCCCGTTACATGGATATAAAACATTCATAGTTTTATTAAATGAACATGCCCTCAGACACTTTTCTGCAAGATGTTGCGGCAGTACCCCGGTACCGGGGTCTCTCGGGCTTAACAGTTTAATGGTGGAGGTACACACATATTGATAGATCTCTTGTTGAGGAACCTATGACCCAAGTTTGTCATCATTGAATAACTACACCGTAGTTGTGTATATGATATTTCAATAAACCTTTGAAAATCTTGAAATCTATGAAAGGTATGTGCAAAATAGCCATTATATACAGTTTTTGATGAACAATTAGAGAATAACGAGTAATGAATATACTTTATTTAAAGTAACTAAAATAAATGTAGTACAAATACCAGGTTAACCTTAAAGAAAGCCCTCAGGATTATAAAAGACCCCCATCACCCCAGCCACAAGCTGTTCTGTCTGCTATTAATTTTTTACTATTTTACTATATTTCTTTTTGTATTTACTTGCACTATTTTTTCTGTGTATCTGTTTTATTGTGTTGCACTGATGGAGGAGCCTGTGACCTAAGGGGGGGGGGGGGGGGGGGGGGGGGGGGGGGGGGTAGGACACGTTCGAGTCTTGATTTGGATAGTGTGCTGTCGATGGTTTTCATTCATACAGGGTGTTTCTCAATCGCGAGTACGCTTGCTTGGTAGCACATGTCTGCCAAGCATCTTGCTTCAGAAGCGAGGCAAGAATACTTCCTGGCATTCGGAAAACAAAGAGTGGAACAGGCTAGCAAGTGTGCAGGTGTGCGTCATATGAGAGGCCCTGCCTTACATTTTCCGTCACAGATTTGGAGAAGGGTCTAGCTGCGGCCACGGCCAGTACACGACACTACACGACACGCCCACTACACAACACGCCCACCTGACACGACACTACGGTGGCTGAGAGACATTACCGTACATGGCAGATTAAAAGCGAATTGACGACACTTATTATTATTGAGATCGTACATGGCAGATTAAAAACGAATTGCAAATGTTATTGTAGCATTTTAAGCAACTATTAGGCAAATAAATTAATAACCTAGTCTATCCGTTTGAGACACAACAGTATAACTTTCAACCCAAATCATTTAGTCAACAAACGGTGGTTTAGTAAACTTTTTTTTAATATATAAAATAGGTATTAATGAGATGATCTATTGATTATGTTTGTCTAACTGCTACACATGTATTTATACATAAATGTAGATATTTGTGAACATCTAAATATAGTTGTTAAAGGTTTTAAGATATACATAATCACATCATGGGGTCATTAAGGACCAAATTAGGAGGGCCAGTCAGGCCACTAATGAGCTCAATCATTCACATGTATTATTATTACTTTATAAATTAAAAGTACTAGGGGTCTATTACAAAACCTTTGAAGGAATCAATTAAAATAAATGTATGGCAAGTATGATCAAATTAACATAATGTCAAGATATAGCCAATAGACAATCAACATGCTTTGAATATAAAGGAAGAAGAACAATAAACAGATGAACATTTAGGTTTTATGTGTAAATTGTGAACAAACCATCTTAATACATCTGGCAGTCTAAGACAGCAAACTAAGCTTCTTTAACTGCTGCTAGAACACAGTTTTACCATGGGGTATTTCTAACAAGACCAAAAAGATATACAAGGCTTCCAAAACAGAAGAAACCAACTCAATACAGTATTTTAATTTCCTTCAAAACGACAAAAGCACTAATAAAAACCAAATAACAATAACATAAAGGAAAAGTAATTGAAGTGGTTGCCTGTTGTAAATACCTTGGTATCTGGCTTGATGATTGTCTCTTCTCTTGCGTTTGGTCATACCCCCCTTCCCATACTATTATCGGTCAAAATTGGCCGGTGTGTTTTGCACAGTGATATTTCTGGAACCCCTTATCCCATTTTGATGGTTGACATCTCATTTGAACAGTCAAAGCCAGAATGACAGCAGGGGTAAATTTCATTTTATAATTTTGCAATAAGTCAAAGATATGTTTACTGTATATTATAAAAATGCTTGTCATGTAGGCATACTGGAGATGGGAAGGCTTTAGTCAGTGTTGTAGCTGAGATTCTTACCGTTCCAATGATGTATTAATAATAACTTGGATTTATATAGCGCCTTTCATGAGACCCAAGGTCGCTTTAAAAAGAACAGGAGTAGAAACAAACATAACAAAAGGCAGTTAGACGAACAGTTAGACAGACAAAACAAATAGATTTGGGGCCAAAGACCTTGGTAGACTTGAGGGCCCTTTTGAAGGCGTCAAGCGTGGGGATATTGCAGATCTCCGCAGGGAGAGCGTTCCAGAGAGTGGGGGCTGCCATACTGAAGGCTCTGTCCCCGAAGGATCGCAGGTTGGTGCGGGGGGCCAGAGTCTGAAGACCGCAGGTTCCGGGGTAGGGCATGTGGGAATTGTATTGATTTGATACAAGCAAGCCAGTGTTTCATTGTGTACTTTCAACTACAGTATATGGTCCGGCAAGTTCAGCATTCACTGCATTCACTGTGATGAATATACAATAAGACACTGATACCGTTTTCCTCAATGAACATTTATTGAACAGAACATCATGTGGAAAATCAGAGGGGCACTATTCAAGCTGGTCTGCTTAAAAAAAAAAAATAACCTTTTAAATTGATCCCAACAGTAAAATCAACATGATTTTAAATAAAAATGTAAGCAGCCAGGATTGACCTGCAGGAGGTTAAAGCCTATTTAAAAACTCCTCGGAATCCAAAGCTCTTCGGAATCTTTCACTGGAGTCCTTCAGCCTTTGGTGCGCTTCCTCACTCATGTTCTTGGTGAGGTAATGAGAACAAAGTTCCATCTCACTGATAAGACAAGATGGTATAAAGAAGTCATATATGTAATATTATAAATTCACATGCATCAGGGGTTGTACACTTTAAATGGAAATTGTATTAGCATTCTCCTCATGTTTCCACCTTACCTCCAGTCATACTCGGGTCCAGATATATACGTTTCCTTGGCTCTTTCAAGGTAAACCGAGAGTACAGCTGCAAGGGCGTGGACTGTCGCCTGTGTCATGAAGGGATTAAAGCCACACGTTTAACAGTTAGAGTAAAATGTAGACATCCAATAAAGGTTGTGCCATTCTGCAGGTGACAATTATGCCAGACCAATTGGCATCAACATTCTACTGGACATTGACCATGAGTTTAAGTGCAACATATGTAATTTTATATAATGTTTAGTCGACAAATAAAAAGTCAGTGAAATCTAACCTCTGGCAGAAGCACATCCATGACGAATGCCACCTCATCTGTGAACCTTCTCTCCGTCTGTGTCCGGACGGAAGGTGTCCGAGTCCAATTTGTTGAGCTCTGGGCGTGCTCCATCACGGAGTGTTGTGTTGTTTGTCTATAGGTGAATAAAATAGAATACAATTTCAGTGACTTTAATATTGGAAATAGTTAACTCCTTAAACAAGCAGCAATGGACTGGCCTGTATAATCCTATGGGACAAAGCTGGTCATACTTCCTCACTTTCAGAAGGTAACCCTTTAACTGCCAGCGCCACCATTTGGGAGAGCACATTTTGTGTCTTGATATCTTGTTGAAAAAAAAAAAAGTTTAACTCCATCTGATTCAGCCAGCTCTACCCTTTTGGTTGACATGTTATGCACAAAACAACCTCTAGATGTCACTGTGGTTCGAACAGAAAGCCCTTCAGCTAGTTTAAATCTTTATATATACAGCCTATGGTTTAAATGTCAGGCCTACAGCATGGCCACAAACCCCATCTAAAAACAGAGGCCTCCAGATTGCATCCACCTGGGTTACTTGGCTCTACCCAATAACTATATATCATTTAACTTTAAACCACACTTAAAATAATAATATAATTATACATATGTGCATGTCAGTATAGCAGCTAATACATGTTTTTTTTTTTAAAACATTCAAATGTGAAAGACACCTTCAATGAATATTTAAAACTTACACAAAATCAGATTCTTGTAAAAATGCGAGTACATGCATTGTTCCATCTGTCAAGCTAAAATATATACATATATCTTAGCTCTTAGCTTGACATGCTAACTGAACGAGCATGTTCAGTTAGCATATATGCTAACTGAACGTCGAGCATGTCAAGCTAAGAGCTAAGATATATATATATATATATTTATATGTATTCCATTCCTTTACATTTAATATTTAAAATACAAATTAGCAAAATAAACACAATTACACTGCGCTAAACAGCCACATCGACAAACAAACGAGAACCTAAATAGTATGTAATTATATCTAAAACCACAATACGTTAATTACCTGTACTCGGTGCGCCATATTGTTTGTCTGTTCTCTGAACCTCATGTCTCTTTAAATATCCTTGCGTCAGCGTCAGTGTCGTCAATTCGCTTTTAATCTGCCACGTACGGTAATGTCTCTCAGCCACCGTAGTGTCGTGTCAGGTGGGCGTGTCGTGTAGTGGGCGTGTCGTGTAGTGTCGTGTACTGTCCGCGGCCGCAGCTAGACCATATTGCAGATTTGGGGAAATTGGTCCGTGCGCAAAGCATTGTGGGGATTTTAAGACCGCGGAGTCTACTCATGTGCAGCCTCGATATTTCTCCAAACGGAGTACGCCGGGCTCGGTAGATTTCCAAGTATGCTGGAGATTGGAACAGTACTTCGGCGGCACTCGATGACGTCTTGAAATAGTGGCTCTGGAGCAGCTTTACTCGCGATTGAGAAACACCCAGTGTCTATGGTTTCATTCCATTTCAAACTGCTGTTTGACGCGGTGTAAACTTCGCGCATTGCCACTCCAACATCCAATCACAGAGCTTGAGAACTAATCACGGGGTTTGTCAAGCAAAGCACATGTTGTAGTCCCAAACGATAGCTGAGGATTCTGGGTAGTGTAGTGTCTTCTGCCATCTTAAACTCCGAAAAAAAAATTGTTTCTCAGAATCGAAGGGGAAAAACACAAAAGCATTGTACACAATTTAAACCAATCAATGTTGTGTAATTAACAAGGATAATGTGGTGTTTCTGAGTTGATGAGTAGTGCAGATATCTCTGTCAAATCAATCGACAGTAAGGAGAATACTTACTTCCGGGTGTAAAATCCTCCGTTATCCAATGGGAATGGACGCTCACATTGCCTTTAAATGCCGCCGACATGGACCGATGCCGTGCTTCCATGAGCGTCAAATACCGCCGCCGATGGGAATACATTGCAATCAGTTGAAAGCTCTTTGCGTCCGTTTATGAAGCTGAAGGAGCCTCGGCGCGTCACAACTGCACGCCACGGGACCCTGACCAAGCGTCGCTCCTGGACGTTTAGGGAGTGAGAGTGTGTTGGCCGACGCTCTGCATAGAGATGAGCCCAACCAGATCCAACTGGTAATGCTCCACCTCCCGCACAAGCTCCGGCTCCTTCCCCCCCAGAGAGGTGATTGTAAAATATAGCACTCATTTACAGAGTCACAACATGGATTGTTGTGACTCTGTAAATGAGTGCTATATTTTCCTCCTTCATCTGCGGGATCTGCGGGACGCCCTGCGTTGTGTTTGTGCCGCACTGCGACTATGTGAGCTATTTAGGCCAATTACAACAGGCCATTTTACGTTGGCCTGTTATGATTGGATAGAACATCTCACACAACAGAAGCCTGATTACGTCAATAAATGTTTCTTCTACTTGTATGAATTTATACAATTTAACCTTATTTTTGCTCTTATTTTATTATCTAACTATATTTTCTCTCAGTCATTTTTGATGAATGAGTGGGTGGGCTACTGGGTCTATAGGCCCACCCACTCATTCATCAAAAATGACTGAGAGAAAATACGCCCGGCTGCTTCATACACTGTTCATCATTTGTTATTTGGGTTTGTGTATTTTTAAATTGTAAAAACAAGAAAATGAAAACAAGAAATGAAAATGTCATTAATGATATCACAGATGATGTCACAGATGATGTCACTGATGATGTCACTGATGATGTCACTGATGGGCTTACCTGAGCAGGTGAGATTCAGGATGTCTTTAGAGGACTCTGATGCTGCACACTCCCTCAGAGATCTAGACTGAACACAGTCAGAGCTGATCTCCCACACAGGTCTCTCTGAGGACTCCTCTCTCTCTCCCACAGAAACAGCAGAGCCACAGTCCAGCTCTCCGCAGAGAAGAGCTGCTGCCTTCAGGGTCCAGGGAGAGTCAGAGCCCTCCACTGGTCTCCATTCTCCCTCTTGTTCCACCTCCAGGTCTCCTGCACAGCGACTCTCTCCTCCCACCAGCCTAACACCAGGCTCTGGAGAGAAACAAGAGAGTCGTGTACCTTCATTGATATTAGCATATTTTTTATAATTAATCATTTATACTATTAATACTTCCGAGTGATAATCAGATCATTAACTCCAGCTCTCTATAAACCAGTGGTGGGAAGTAATAAAGTACATATACTCAAGTACTGTAAGTACAGGTTTGAATTACTTTTCTGGAGTATATCGTTTTATAATACTACTTAGGGCTGTGCAATTAATCGTATTTTAATCGCAATTACGATTTTGGCCTGCCACAATTACGAAAACAACATAATCGAAAAAAACGATTATTTTGCTTTGCTAGGTTGTGACAGTGCACTGCAACATATTTGATCTAATTTATTTGTATTTATCATATTTATATTTGTTTAGTAGCTTGTTGAAGTGCGCTCCAAAATATTTGTTGATCTTGTTTATTGGTATTTATTTAAATGTAGATATAAATGTATCATTTACATTTATTTTTGTATTGGTTTTTTAGTTGAATTATACGCTCAGGGAAATCAACAGTTAAAAAGATACTGTTCAAATTATTATTTGTATTTAAAAGTTCAATAAATGGATGTTTTCAAAGTCAATGAATAATCGTATTTAATAATCGTGATATCAATTATTGACCAAAATAATCGTGATTATGATTTTTGCCATAATCGCACAGCCCTAATACTACTACATCACATGTATTCACAAAATGAGTTTGAGGACTTGGCAGGTTCATATTATTAATAAAACAACAATTTAATGATGAAGTTCTCTTATAGATAAAGATACCTAGAAGTATAACAAGTCATTAAAGTTATCTCCACCTTTACCAGCTGCTACATTAAAAGTGATGTTCACATGAATGGATCATTGATTAGAATCCAGACTATAATATATCATTATGAAAGTAGTCGTACTATGAGTCGTATTAATGATGGTACTTTAAGCATTATTTGATCCTATTACTTTGACCTGAGTACATTTCAATACCAGACTTGTTCTTGTAGCAGTATTTCTACACTGTGGTATCACTTCTTTGAATCAAGTATAACATCTGACTACTTTCCCCACATCTATAAACTAATAGGACCTGAAACATGAAACATATGATTAAGTGGAGCTAAAAAACAGTTCAATCAGAAAGCAGAACTTAGAGATTAGTAGCATGTTTATGTGTGGCTCTGTCATTTGAACCCTTTGGTGAACATGTGCAATATGGTTACATGTACGTTTGTGTCTCTCTTTTTACACAAGAAACAAAATCCCCAAAAAAAAAATAAAGATTTTCAACAAAAACTGAAAAAAGGAACACAAAAGCATTTTTTCTGATTTTGTTGTTTGAGTCCAAAAACCATATCAGCAAAATCAAATAAAAAAATTGGCCGATTTAATCCGTGTCAGGTCAGTGTATGTTTTGGTCATTGGATTTTCTTTTCACAAATGGATATTCAAACACAAAAAACGACTGGATATTTGATTTTCGTTTTAAAATTGAAAAACCAAAATTGAAATACAAGGCGTTTTTCTTTATCGTGGTTAAAAAGGGATTTACTAAACTTAAAAAACGGGTTGATTTTCATTTTCTACTTCTCAAAACAAAAAATAAAATCACTAGAAAACCGAAACAAAAAAACTACGGTTTCTTCATATTCTGCTACCGGAAGTTACCTTTCAAAATAAGAGCGCAGACGAGGACGGTCAATCCGTGTATCTGCGGTCCATTTGTTTTCACAACGAAAACAGCCAAGACACACATTGAGCCCAGAAAATGAATGTTATTAAGGGCTGTAAATATAATAAGCCTTTCTCTAAAATGGACAACATTGTTAGGAGATTTAAACTATACAGCGATTCTGCACTGCGTCACTCAGCTGCTCTTCATTTGCTTTTCAAATCAGCTCCTCTTCATTTTCTTTCCTGCTATATTCAATGAGTGATACAAATATTTGTTACCACAAGTTCCTAATACAACTGACACTGTTGGACTCGGTATTGGTTTAACTGCTACCAGAAATAAAAGGAAGTACTTTACTGTGTACTTTGTGAGTAATCCTCTGTCAGAGTCCCCTCCATAGTACATAATGCATGTTTTTTGCTATCTTTGATGAGTGATAAAAATAAAATGTTACCATTAGTTCTTAATGAAATTGATACTGTTTGACTTTGTATTAGTTAGCCTACTACTAACAATACATTGAAGTACTTTTACTGTGTATTCTTTGAGAAATACTCTGTCAAAGTCCCCTGCTGAGAACAAAATCAAGCCCATTTGCTAATTTTGATGAGGGAATTCTTTTTTGTTGCCATTAGTTCTTCGTGAGATTGATCCTGTTCAGTACTAGTGAAACTACTGTAAGGGTGATGCCCCATGATCACAAAAAGATTCCTCTAGAGTCTGAGTGCCAAGGACCTCATATTATGTCTGTCATTAATGTTACATCACCCATTATAACAGTTTTCTTTCCTTTTTTCTCTTCTCTTAACTGAATAGTCCTGTCTTTAAGTATAACCCAATGTAAAGTCCTTTTCCTGCACCATTTTAAGGCTTCATAAGAGGCATGTTTACTGTATGTGTTTGGAGAAATAACACAATCAATGGCCCAGAATTGTACTTTATAAACTATGAATCTTGTGGTGCTTGAAGAAATATTACAACATTTGCATGTTGAACTACATGCTGATATATCTTCCCCAGCCTCAAGGAAATACAATAAAATAAATGGATTCATAATTTAAAAAATTGATTAAAATGTATACATTAATAATGTTGTGTGCAAACATTTCAAATTCAAATATTAAATGAAAAGAAGTTTACTTTTGAAATGATTTCTCACAAAAACTTTTCTAAATTATAGTAAATTATTTTAAAAGTTTTAGTCAATATACATTTTTCTGCCTAAAATAGTTGAAATTGAACGTAAACTATATCAAACACCACATCCATGGCAATTAACCAATTTGTGCCCGATTTCCTCAGCTCAGAGCCTGACCCCAAACATTGATGAACTTGCACCCAAGATGAGGTGCCAAATATCTGGCTTGAACTAGCTTCACAGAGCAGCACACTGAGTTTACATGGATGTTTCCTTCTGCACTTTTTCTCTCACGACAACAGGGCATGTTTGGTTTTCTCTTTGAGGGAAATAAACCACTTCTGGGGTCATTTGGGTGGATTTTCCATATCTCTGGCCCCCCTTGCTCGATTTTGATGGTTGACACCTCTTTCTGACCGTTAGAGCCAATAGAATCGAAGGGGGAGTCCCCCACACACAAGTTGTGAAGAGAAAAGGTGGGGGCTTCGCGCATGCAGTTTTGCATCAGAGTGAACCTATCTCTAGCTTTGACATCTGGAAATGGAAAAGCAGTTTTATTGCTTATGGATTATCAGAAATCATTTCAAAGGGACACAGACACATTAGATTAACCTATGGATTAACTTCAGCAGTGTTTTTATTGTTTTAATGCCATTGAAGACCACTTTGGAGAGACTACAGAGCCAAGGTAAAAATGTTAGCATTTTTAGCTACCTAGCGTCACCTGTTTTGATGTCCGTTTTTGCTTATAACGTCGCAAATACGTATAATTCAGTGATAATGAGTGTACCCTTCGATTCTGTGTCACCTCACGATGTGAAACGATGTCATGGATGTAGAGAAGAGATAATTAATAAGATTTTGTGAGTGATTTTCGGTGCAGTAATCTGTTAGCATATTTCGCTCGTTGCTAATTCAGAGGCTCAGTGTTAGCATTGTGGGTTTTCTTTTGAAAAAAAAAAAAAGATCAGTTAGATGAGTTTCTTCCCGTTACATGGATATAAAACATTCATAGTTTATTAAATGAACATGCCCTCAGACACTGTTTCCTGCAAGATGTTGCGGCAGTGCCCCGGTACCGGGGTCTCTCGGGCTTAACAGGTTAATAACATTAGTTTTCTGGGCTCAAAATGTGTCTTGGCTGTTTTCCTTGTGATCGCTAAATTCACCTTGTTTATAATATTATCACAGTTCCAAGCAAACGAGTGCTTTTGTTTTGAAATCAGTTCCGTGAGTTTCGCCCCGCCCCTCGCTCCAAGGACCATTTGACCATTTAGTAAGGTAAAAAGCAAAAAGGCCTCTCAGACGCTCTTCCTCTACTTGTATAATAAAGAAAAACAAATGGACGGTAGATGCACGGATTCGATTTTAGATTATAAATATGGGTTTATTGGTTTTCTGTATGGAGGTAGAAATAAATATACAAAAATAAAAGCCAAGAGCATTGAATATCTATGCTGTAACATTGCAATCTCCCAACCTGACAACAATAACCAGATAACATAATGCAACCTCTGTGCAAAGCTTTAGTGACCTACGGTTCAATGAGACTACATGAACCAGCTATACAAATACTGGTCTTCCTAATCAATATTATTAATAGTCATGTTAACAATTATATATTTTAATTATTATTAATTCATTATATTTTTGAGCTAGTGAATTTACTATGATGCAACCCTATTCATGAATAATGTTATTAATATTAATGATGATTATTATGTGTAATCAACCAGACTTGCTCACAGGAGAACCCCAACATGGTTGTAACATGTGATGATCTGATGGAGAACCCCAACATGGTTGTAACATGTGATGATCTGATGGAGAACCCCAACATGGTTGTAACATGTGATGATCTGATGGAGAACCCCAACATGGTTGTAACATGTGATGATCTGATGGAGAACCCCAACATGGTTGTAACATGTGATGATCTGATGGAGAACCCCAACATGGCTGTAACATGTGATGATCTGATGGAGAACCCCAACATGGCTGTAACATGTGATGATCTGATGGAGAACCCCAACATGGCTGTAACATGTGATGATCTGATGGAGAACCCCAACATGGCTGTAACATGTGATGATCTGATGGAGAACCCCAACATGGCTGTAACATGTGATGATCTGATGGAGAACCCCAACATGGTTGTAACATGTGATGATCTGATGGAGAACCCCAACATGGTTGTAACATGTGATGATCTGATGGAGAACCCCAACATGGCTGTAACATGTGATGATCTGATGGAGAACCCCAACATGGCTGTAACATGTGATGATCTGATGGTATTTATAAAGTATAATCATGAAAAGTGGTGGTGATGAAAAGGTGATGATGGTTTGTTGTTTACCTTTGAAGTATATCCTGGTTTCCATGGTAACATGATAAATGATGAAACTAGGATCAGTTAGTGGTGAAGTCTTTAAACTACATCATGCTTTATGATAAAGGTTGTTTACAGACTGTAATCACTTGAAGAGTAACAGGGTGAATACACTGAGCACTGTACCTGTTGAGGTGTGTTCTCCTTCAGCCTGGAGTCCTGAGGAGAAATCAGAAGATAAGGTAAACAGAGTTTTCTATCATCTCAGGAACACGTCAGTGAACTCACTCTGGAGTCATTTCACCAGTTTACTAAAGCTGAGAATAACACGTTCATACAGAGAAGTCACATAT